>NW_025225124.1:51883-66559 GCF_018294505.1 Triticum aestivum | reverse complement strand
TTAATCCCCTAAACAATTTTTCAAGGGATTAAAGATTTTGGACCCTGATAAGTGCCACACGTGTGCCATTAAGCAATTCCGCCCTGACATTTTTTGATGGCAACTTTAATTACCCGACGATGGCAGCTTTAGTTGTGAAGCATGACAACTTCCTGTTTGGATGGCAAGTTTCAGTTTTTTTAGGTTTTTTTAATGGCATTTTTAGTTTCACAAGGTGTGCGGCGGCGGGAGGAGAAGAACAAGCGTGGGAACGAGAGGGAATCAGGTGGGAGGAAATAAAATACTAAGGGCCTGTTGGGCTTATAGGAAAAACCAGAGGAATGAAGTTCCTGCAGTTTCTTTCACCTTCGTTGCGTTCGGAACGAAGGAAGCTTGAACAAGGAACTAGAGGAAAGATTGGCATATCGATCAGATTCTAGAGGAAATGAAACATTTGCCCATAGCTCTTTTTTCGCGTAGGCCTAAGGCAAGCAGAGAGAAGCGCAGTGAATAAGCAACCATGTCTGTGTCTATATATGTCCATCACACAATGTACTATTTGAATATTTTAATCAGCATTGTGTCAGTTTCCCGTGGTCTTCTCTCATCTAATCCGAACACTGACTTCTTTTTTCGTTCCTCAGTTTTCTGTTACAAAGTTTTACAGTTTTACTAGGGCAGTCCTTTGCCTTCCACAATTCTTGTAGTTTTTCCTCCCTCCACTCCGAACGGGCCCTAAGAATGAGGGTTTACAGAATAAATTTAGGCTAGTGAGGGTGTCTAATTTGGGGGGTGGGTGGGGTGCTAGGGCTTAATCCCCTAAACAATTTTTCAAGGGATTAAAGATTTTGGACCCTGATAAGTGCCACACGTGTGCCATTAAGCAATTCCGCCCTGACATTTTTTGATGGCAACTTTAATTACCCGAGGATGGCAGCTTTAGTTGTGAAGCATGACAACTTCCTGTTTGGATGGCAAGTTTCAGTTTTTTAGGTTTTTTTAATGGCATTTTTAGTTTCACAAGGCGTGCGGCGGCGGGAGGAGAAGAACAAGCGTGGGAACGAGAGGGAATCAAGTGGGAGGAAATAAAATACTAAGGGCCCGTTGGGCTTATAGGAAAAACCAGAGGAATGAAGTTCCTGCAGTTTCTTTCACCTTCGTTGCGTTCGGAACGAAGGAAGCTTGAACAAGGAACTAGAGGAAAGATTGGCATATCGATCAGATTCTAGAGGAAATGAAACATTTGCCCGTAGCTCTTTTTTCGCGCAGGCCTGAGGCAAGCAGAGAGAAGCGCAGTGAATAAGCAACCATGTCTGTGTCTATATATGTCCATCACACAATGTACTATTTGAATATTTTAATCAGCATTGTGTCAGTTTCCCGTGGTCTTCTCTCATCTAATCCGAACACTGACTTCTTTTCTCGTTCCTTAGTTTTCTGTTACAAAGTTTTACAGTTTTACTAGGGCAGTCCTTTGCCTTCCACAATTCTTGTAGTTTTTCCTCCCTCCACTCCGAACGGGCCCTAAGAATGAGGGTTTACAGAATAAATTTAGGCTAGTGAGGGTGTCTATTTTTGGGGGGTGGGGGGGTGCTAGGGCTTAATCCCCTAAACAATTTTTCAAGGGATTAAAGATTTTGGACCCTGATAAGTGCCACACGTGTGCCATTAAGAAATTCCGCCCTGACATTTTTTGATGGCAACTTTAATTACCCGAGGATGGCAACTTTAGTTGTGAAGCATGACAACTTCCTGTTTGGATGGCAAGTTTCAGTTTTTTTAGGTTTTTTTAATGGCATTTTTAGTTTCACAAGGCGTGCGGCGGCGGGAGGAGAAGAACAAGCGTGGGAACGAGAGGGAATCAGGTGGGAGGAAATAAAATACTAAGGGCCTGTTGGGCTTATAGGAAAAACCAGAGGAATGAAGTTCCTGCAGTTTCTTTCACCTTCGTTGCATTCGGAACGAAGGAAGCTTGAACAAGGAACTAGAGGAAAGATTGGCATATCGATCAAATTCTAGAGGAAATGAAACATTTGCCCGTAGCTCTTTTTTCGCGTAGGCCTGAGGCAAGCAGAGAGAAGCGCAGTGAATAAGCAACCATGTCTGTGTCTATATATGTCCATCACACAATGTACTATTTGAATATTTTAATCAGCATTGTGTCAGTTTCCCGTGGTCTTCTCTCATCTAATCCGAACACTGACTTCTTTTTTCGTTCCTCAGTTTTCTGTTACAAAGTTTTACAGTTTTACTAGGGCAGTCCTTTGCCTTCCACAATTCTTGTAGTTTTTCCTCCCTCCACTCCGAACGGGCCCTAAGAATGAAGGTTTACAGAATAAATTTAGGCTAGTGAGGGTGTCTATTTTTGGGGGGTGGGGGTGCTAGGGCTTAATCCCCTAAACAATTTTTCAAGGGATTGAAGATTTTGGACCCTGATAAGTGCCACACGTGCGCCATTAAGCAATTCCGCCCTGACATTTTTTGATGGCAACTTTAATTACCCGAGGATGGCAGCTTTAGTTGTGAAGCATGACAACTTCCTGTTTGGATGGCAAGTTTCAGTTTTTTTAGGTTTTTTAATGGCATTTTTAGTTGTAAAAATGGCAGGGCAGTGTTACTTCGTGCCACACGTGTGACACTTATCATTTCGGAAGATTTTTGGGGAAAGGACTAGAGTTGCTCTTGTAAGTTTTGTAGCGCCACTAGTTTTGTAGTGGTTCTACCTCTCATTTCATATAATCCCTTTGTTATTTATAAAACTTTTCTGAAGTCAAACTTTGTAAGTTTGACCAACTTTATAGGAGAAAAATAAATCAATACTCAAAATTGATACGTCTCCAACGTATCTATAATTTATGAAGTATTCATGTCATGTTTACAACAATTTTATATGGTTTTGATATGATTTGCATGGAACTAACCCGGATTGACGCTGTTTTCAGCAGAACTACAGTGTTGTTGTTTTTTATGCAGAAATAAAAGTTCTTAGAATTGGACGAAACTTTTTGATGATTTTTTTGGAAGAAAAGAAAAATAACTGAGCAAAGAACCACTGGAGGCCCCCCTGCTGCCCACAAGGCACCAGGGTGCGCCACCCCCCTCTGGCACGCCCTGGTGGGTAGTGGGCCCCCTAAGAAATTTCGCGTGAAACCGATGCCAAAAAATTCTATAAATGCAGAAACCCTCAGAAATAACCCTAGATGAGAAGTTTCGCCGTCGTAAGCCTCTGTAGGCACGAAAAAACAATCTAGACCCTGTTTCGGCACCCTGCCGGAGGGGGAAATCATCACCGGAGGCCATCTTCATGATCCCTATGTTCTCCATGATGAGGATGGAGTAGTCCACCCTTGGGGCTGAGGGTTTGTACTAGTAGCTATGTGTTTGATCTCCCTCTCCCTCTCTCTCTCTCTCTCTCTCTCTCTCTCTCTCTCTCGTGTTCTTGATTTGGCACGATCTTGATGTATCACGAGCTTTGTTACACTAGTAGAAAACAAAGCTTTAAAATCGGTTCGTAAGGGCCTTTAGTGCTGGTTCCATAACCGACACTAATTGGTGGGCACTAAAGCCCCCCCCCCTTTAGTACCGATTCGCCACGAACCGGCGCTAAAGTGCCACCACGTGGCGTGAGCTCGCGCCCTGGTATTAAAGGCTTTTTTTATTTTTTTGATTTTTTTCGATTTTTAATTTTTTTGAATTATTTAGTGATTTAGTCTCTAATCACCTTTCTTAACTGCTCAAGTGTGGATCACTCATTCCAAATCATCTAACTTCCCGACCGGTCACCCATCCCTCTCACTACTCGTTCTATTCTCCTTCGTTTCCAAGTCTGCACTTGTTGTTTTCCTGACAATAGTAAGATGCCAATCCTATTAACCCTCAGGAGTTTAGCTTGAGCATGAAGTCACACATTTCACTGTTTGAGTTTGAAACTATTATTCTAAAAAACAGTAATTATTTAGTAACACTAATATTTCTTGAATAAGTTTGACCATAGTTTGACCACAGTTTGACCATAGTTTGACCAGATTTGACCAAAATTCAAAAAATTGAAATAATTATTTAGTAACACTAATATTCTTGAATAATTATGTAGTAACATTAATACTTCTTGAATAAGTAGTTTGACCAGATTTAACAATTTTTTTTTAAAAAACTTAAATTTGACCATATCTTTTTTTCCTTTTGGAATTTGAGGATTCTAAAAAATTGCAAACAGGCCATAGGCGGTCTCCATCAGATGCAGATTTTCGTGCTGAATTTTTTGATATATTATACGTTTTTTCCGACATCGTATGCAAAAGTTATAGCCGTTTTACATTTTCCCTACACTTTTTGCAAAACATATTCAAATTTAAGTTTTCAAATTTTCCTAACTAGTAGATGTAGTAATATAACTACCTCTCGAAGGATTTTATTTTGTGAAGTTTTTATCATTTTCTTTTGATTTTGCAGAACTGAAATGGCGACACACGGGGGGGGGGGAGAGTTTGAAAATTGCCCTATAGTACCGGCTTGTGTCACAAACCGGTACTATAGATCAGACCCCTTTAGTACCGGTTCGTGGCACAAACCGGTACTAAAGGTTAGCCCTTTAGTACCGGTTTGTGCCACAAACCGGTACTAAAGGTGATCGTGGGGCCCCAGCCTGACGCCAGCCTGCCATCACCCTTTTAGTACCGGTTCGTGGCACGAACCGGTACTAAAGGTTCAACACGAACCGGCATTAATGCATAGTCGTTCGAACCGGCACTAATGGTACCATTAGTGCCGGCTCAAATTCAAACCGGCACTAATGTGCTTCACGTTTGACCCTTTTTCTACTAGTGATCCACCAAGGCAACACCGACACACAACTTTCCTTGCCCAAACTCAAGCCGAACAAATGGCAAAGAGGAGGACACAGAGCACACAGGCCGCGTCCCAACCAAACCGAACACCTCAGAGCTGGACAAAAACATCAAAGCAAACTAGATCAACGCACTCTCCACCCATGGCGCCTAGGAGATCGGCAAGTGGACATCAAGAGCTAGCCTAGCTCGATGAAGACCTCGCAGATGAGCCGTCGATGATGGAGTACATAGCGCCCCGGATGCTCATGCCCATAGCAAGAACCAACACATGACAACCCTGCACCCCAAGTCTCGATGCCGATGCGAACTGAGACACCCACACTAGTTACTTCGCCGAAAGACACCCCGATCACCTAGGCAACGCCTTCAAGAAGGGGACGATGTCGTGACGTCGCCGCTGCCTGGCCCGGCGAACCGAGCCTAGGGTTTCCCCCGATGAGACCAGGGGATGGACAAGGCCATGGCAACGCCTCCAAGGAGGAGATGGCGCCCACAGGCATCGCCATTACCCACAGCCACAGCAGCGCACGGATTTCTCCTCGGCCTTGTCATAACGTCTTTCGAGCGCAGCAAACTGGGAAGAGGGGGGGGGGCAAAGTCGTCACCTTTGGCCATCACCATGGAAAGGGGAAGTCGTATGCCGCTGCGCCGCCGTACACGCCATCGGAACAAGCGCGTCCACCACCACCGTGCCGGCCGGCAACCACCACACGCCGGCCAGAACTCGCACCACCGTGCCGCCTCATCGCACGATTTTCCGGGGCCGCCGCCCCGGTTTCCACCGAGAGGATCCGCCGCCCGGAGCCACAACCCCACCATGGAGCCAGCCGACCGCGAGCTAGGCAGAGCCCCCTCCAGACGACGCAACCACCGATGGGAGCGCCCGCTCCAGCCCACCACGCCACCACAACACGACGCCCCACCACCACCCTCCAGGGACGGCGGACGAACCCCCGACGCCAGCAACCCCCACCATCGACCGGATCTGGGCAAGAGACCCCAGATCCGCCGCCACCATGCCTCAGCCCGTGCCCAGGCGAGATGCAAGGCAACGGGAGCAAGGCCGCGTTGGCCGGACCACCACGACGCCGGAGGGGAAGCACTGAAGCCGGGATTGGACCACCGCCCCACGCCGTACAAAAACATGTTAAGATTTTACAGACCAATGTAATAATAGACGTGCAATCGTGTCTCAATCTATTAGAATATTTATGCTCCCGTTGCAACTCATATGCAAATTATCTATCTTTATAATAAAATGCCTGAACAAGGTTTATTTTTTATTACATTGTTCTGTCCAGCCTAACATTATTTTTTCACCCCGCCCAACAAATGCGTCTATCTCAAAAAAAGAAAATGGGGTTCTAAATTCTAAGAAAAACAATTAATGGGTTGTGTGTCTGCAAAATTATTTTTTCACTCAGCCAAACAAATGGTTGTAATCCGGGAGAAAAAAAACCCGCATGCCCGTCACAGATTTTAAAGCTGATATTTTTGGCCCACGAGGTTGAAGCCTTCAGTCAACAAACTCCCCACAAACCCCTAAAAAAATCCCAAAAAAACTCAGTTAAAAACAATTCTAACAGTTGTACTCATTGGATTTACATCAATGACCGAAGTGTTTCTTCAATCTCTCATCATTTTCCTCTAGCACTGGCGAGATGCCTGCTCCTGTCACCGTCGCTGCCTCACACGCCTCACTGTCAAGCGCTACAACATTGCTGGCAAGACCATCCCTCCATCCTCCACCCCGCAACCTCAACCCACAACCAACCAATCCTCATACTTCCCTCCGCATGAGACTCCACTGTTGCGTCTTTTCTGGCTCCGGGTCATTCTCTTCCTAAGTCTTGTCAATGTCCATCGCCGCACACAAGAAAGAGAGAGAGAGAGAGAGAGATGCTCGCTCGTCCTCCACGCCTCGCTCGTGCGTCCTGGTGGCCGCCACGCGGCGCAGCCAAGCTGACGTGCCTCGGTCGATCCCAGCCACGCCAGATCGCCCAACAGTCACGCATCGCCCGATCCCCGACGCACGCCGCAGGGCCTTGTCGCCCGTCGACCAATCGCCTCCTCGTCCTCGGCCCTCGCCATCGTCGCCGGCCCTTCTCCGCCTCCAGCCCTCCTCCTTTCTCATCGCCAATCGCCATGGATGCTGCTCGCCTTCTGCATCCTGTAGAATCACTTGTAGTTGGCTGGTTCCCCAAGAGGCCAAGACCCCGATCTCCACGAGGCCCCGATGTCCACCCAGGTCTGCTCGAGTACTTTTCGTGTTCTGAATTTTGGCATCCATATGCTCTTTGATTTCTGAATTCTGGTACAGAACATAGTCACACTGATATTATAATTAATAAACTGCGTTCTACTATATGTGGATGCGTATAGATCGATGAATTGTGTTTAGATAGATTGATTGATAAATAATAAACGTCATTCAGATAGATTGATAGATTGCTACTGTGCATTGCACTCAGATAGATTGGTGCTGTATGCTGTGTTCATTTAAAAATAGGCTGACATTTTGCATTCCTCCACCGGGACTCTAATTAAATTCCTGGAAACAGCCCTGTCAGTACCAAATGGAGTCTCAAACTCCGTCTAACCTGAACTTCCATGAAAAACAAATAAATGATACATCCTCCGTTCACTCTTATAAGTCGTTTCAGACAACTGAAAATGGGCTTCTTTGTATGCTGTCTGAAATGCCTTCAAGACCTTATAAAAGTGAATAGAGGGAGTACTGAAAACTACTCCATCCTACTCAAACCTGCATGCCTAAATCAAGGGTAAATAACAGCTATGGTAGTCAACAGGATAACGAAGTTTCTATTTGGTCGGAACAAGTGCTGTACCGGATCGGCCAAAACAAGAAGCCCAGAAGCACCTCCAGGCTTCCAGCAATCCAGATGATTAAGTAATAAAGCTACAAGCATACTAATAAAAGCATTCAGTTGAGTGGCAAGCATTATCCTGTTCTGGTGTCCGCACCTGGATAAACCAGACAAACAGGTCATAAAGTCTTCTCAATGTTCCTGCATCACATGTTTGCAAAGGACAGAAACATCTAAGGCTATGTTGGGTTAAACCTCTCTTGAAGAGGTTTGGAGGGGATTGAGGTGGATTTTGACTTATAGGGGATTTAATCCTCCCCAATCCTTTTCAAAACTCTTGCAACCGAACAAAGCCTAAGCGTGTTTCAGAGCACTAGCAAGCAGAAACACCTCCAGCCTCATACACCCTCTACAATCTGGTTTCTGCCTGGAAGATTCATAGCTGAAAACTTTGCACTCGCAGCCGAACTGGTACAACAGGCAAAAAAGAGGAAAAAGCCAATGCTAGTGCTCAAACTAGATTTCCAGAAAGCGTTTGACAGTGTCAGCTGGGATGCTCTGAAGCTCATCCTTGCAGCCAGAGGCTTTGGAAGCAGATGGGTCAGATGGATACATGATATCCTATCAACTAGCTCATCCAGGATAATAATCAATGGATCTCTTGGGGAGAGGATCTTATCAAGAAGTGGTTTAAGGCAGGGGGATGCCCTATCTCCTTACCTCTTCATTCTGGCCGCCGATGTTTTGCAACAGCTTTGCAAAAGGGAACACCAAGCGGGGAACCTTAAGCACCCACTTGGAGGCGATGGCCCTTTCCTGATCCTGCAGTATGCGGATGACACGTTGATCTTAATGCAAGGGGACATCCAGCAAGCACGGGTTATCAAACGGATTCTACAGGCTTTCAGTGATTTCACGGGACTAAAGATCAATTACCACAAGAGCACCCTTATGCCAGTATGCCTTGACCAACAAACCTGCCTGAGTATTGCAGATGTTCTACAAGTGGCAGCTTTCCCGTGCACATACCTTGGATTACCCCTCTCTCTCAGCAAGATCACGCATGGCCTATTGATGCCTGTGATTCACAAAGTGGACAAGCATCTGGCTGGCTGGCTGCTACTTTTTTGTCTTGGGGAGGGGGGGGGGAGGGCCGCTTCACTTTGATTAACGCAGTCTTGGCAGCGATCCCCAGCTACTTCATGAGCTGTTTTTTATGGCCACAACAATCACTAGACAAGGTTGAACAAATCCTGAGGGGCTTCTTATGGCAAGGAAAGAACCAGGCCAAGGGAGGACAATGCCTTGTCGCTTGGGAAGTGGTCACGTTGCCAAAAGAGAATGGAGGGTTGGGGGTAAGAGACATTGCAGCACACAACAGGGCCCTCGTTTGCAAGGTCATGGCAAAGATCTTGCAGCAGAGGGAAGCTCCATGTTACAATTGGTTTGCACACACATACTGTCAGAACGAAATCTCCTGGTCTCCACAAAGTCGGGACACCGCTATCTGGAGAGGCTTCAGATCCACCTTATGAGTGGTTATGGAGGCTACCAAATGCAAGATTGGGGATGGACGGGGTACTGCCTTCTAGCACGACCACTGGCTCGACAGTGGTCGGCTCATGACATGCTTCCCGACTCCTTTCTCCTTCTCCACGTCCAAATTCTGCACATTTGCCTCACAGTTCAGAGATGGGCAATGGAGCATTCAACTACATCCAAACCTCTCTTCCATAGCAACACATGAGCTAGAGGGCATGTCTGCAATCTTGAGTAATGTTCAGCTACAGGAAGGTACGCCAGACACCAGAGTGCCTCTTTTGGAAAACAAATGTGCTACTACTGCATACTTGTACAAGCTGCTCACTTTTAGAGGAAAGCTTTGTACGCCAGCTAAATATATCTAGAACAGGATCATACCGCACAAGCACTGTGTTTTTTTATGGATTGCCCTCTAGGACAGACACAACACTCAAGACAATATGCTAAAAAAGCATTGGGACAGACTTGTGTCACACAATGGATGTGATCTATGCCCAGCCGTGGAGACAATGAATCACATCTTGCTAAGATGCAAGCTAGCACAAGCCCTATGGTCCAAGCTAGAGATACAAGAACTTGCCTCATCCTCTATGGTAGCAGGAGATCTCTTATGTTCACAACAGCCGCGGGCTCGACACGGCACTAAGTGGCATGTTCTCTTCACAACATGCGCAGTCACCATTTGGAATGGCAGGAATGCTCAGGTGTTTGATGGGTCCTTTTGGAACGAGAGACAACTATACCACAAGGTTGCCGATCTCATCAGGCTATGGAGCCTGCGCGCTAAACCACATGATAGACATAACCTTTTACTGTGGGCAAATGCTTTCGCTCCTAATTAGCCTGTTGAGAATTGCCTCTTCTTTTCCCACCTTGTGCTTTGTATCCTAATTCAGGTCTGGTGATGGCCTGCTGCACACAGTGTGCGGCATTAACATCACCTTCATGTAAATGACTTTGGTCATCCGGGTACTTTTGCCCGTTTTGAATGCATAAGGTAGAAAATGATCTACCTTTTTATTAAAAAAATACTTTAAGGAGGTAAAGCAAACTAGCCAAACAACAGAGATGCGACGCTATCCACTGAACGTTCATATGGACGGCATATAGGAAGTATCAGCTTTGTCGCCAGGAATTTTTATCACGAATTGTGCATTTAATATACTATACCAACTGTAGTTGGGCAATAGGAAACTATATTAGTATGAGAACAATAAGAAATTGATTGTAATTCAATACTAGAATACATCAAACATAATGTATACAGAACGAAGTGCATTAGATATCTTGCAAACTAGAGTTCAGCATTAAAACTCTAAAACCAGAAGTACCTTTTTGGACAAACATGGAAGCAAAAGCATAGCAAAATACAAGCCTAATATGAAGGTTTCTAACACATGCTTGCACAATTTATTGTCATCAACAGAGTACTCTTCTAGACCCAAAAAAAATCCTGTTTAAAAAGGACAGAGGAACAGAAAAGAACAATAATTAATTTCTGTCAGATTAATCGAGAATACAAATTGCGAGCTAATTCTCACTGATTTCCATCGGAGGCAATAATGCTATAAGAATGAGCACTTGTATAATGGGGGGCGGGAGCTTTGCCTATACTTAATTTACAGGAGCAGTGTTAATTAGGTTTTTACAATTGGTGGTACTGTATGAAGATGTCACTGCTAAACGTTTAATATCCAACCCTCACTGATAAATGTTTGCGATTACTCGTAATCCTATGCTACTCCTATTACCCTGCCACACAACCTAATATCATCAAATATTGTGTAAGCCGTATCCACAGTAGTATGGCAAGTGGATTCTAATGCACTCATTTTCCTCCTTTGAAAGACCAGAGTATGAACAGTAATTCAGAAAATTTCCACACCAAATTCTAGAGAGACAGACGTTTAGGTAAAAATAAGATAAGCCAGCTCACACCATATGGGCTTTGTATAGGCATATGTAAGGCATCTGCAAATTCCCTGTTAGAGAAACAAACTGCTTTTAATTATTGAGATTTCAAATCACTAATCTTGTCTTTAGGAAAACAGTAGCTCACCTCTGCCCCTTAATTTCAGAACTTCATCATTATCCAGTGTGGTCTTGATGCATCGTCAAACTGGATCCACTCGTTATCATCTTCCTTAACCAAGGCAACATAGAGTCCAGCATTGGCACTTAGTCCATCGTGAGTGACCAAAGCGATCAAATCATACATGCCAGTCAAATGTTCCTTTCAAAATGTTCAGAATTACAAAATTTGCTTTAAGTTTTAAAAAATGTTCAGAATTTCGAAATTTGCTTTAAGTTTCTGAAAAATGTTCAGAAAATTTCCAAATTTGTTTAAATTTTCAAACAAAAACCGGAATTCAAAATTTTGTTTAAACTTTAAAAAATGGAATTTCAAAATGTGTTTAATTTTTTCAAGTTTTAAAAATTTTGTTCACCATTCAAAAAATTATTCGGAGCTCAAAATTGTTTAGCATGTCTAAACACATGCAGGCTGCCAAACAAAGTCTCAACTTAGCATGTCTCAGCACATAAACTGCTATCAAACAACATTAAATGCATGTACTTAGCATGTCTCAAAAGGGGACAACAATGCTACGGTGGGATCTGCTAGCAAACACACCCTCAACTGTGTGAGTCACACATGAGAGGAGTCTCAGCCGCCACACACCTATCGAGAGAGCTACGAGAACGTCTCCCCCTCAACTCAACATGGTATCGAGTCAGGTAGTCGGCGGGCCACTGGAGGCGGCAGCGCCGGCGGGATAGTCGCCGGGCAGCGGCAAGAGGAGGCGGCTGGTGGAGCTGTGCGGAAGAGGGGGAAGAGAGGGTGAGATGGAGGGAGGGATGCGCCTGCGCGACAGAGAAGGAAGAATAGGTGCAGTGAGTCCTCTTGTCCCCGACCTAGAGCCATTCCTGCTCTGTATTCTGGGTGTTTTTCAGCAAGATCTGCTATGTTCTTCTTGTGTCAGCTGCTCCTAGGGGACCTACGGCAGCGGCTGTTTGCTGGTTGGAAAGGAAGAGGAGTTAACCTTCTACTACCGATTGGAGAGAAGAAGCTCATGCCAAATGATCTCAAGCTGAATGACATGAGCAGCTACCTGAGCTGGTCGAGGCGGGCCTTGTTGATCTTAAAGACAAAGGGTCTGACGGAGTATGTTCTTGGAATGGTTGAAGAATTGGATGACAAGGTGAGTCCAGAATGAAAGAAGTGGAGTTTACCGACTCACTGATTTTGGCATGGATGTTGAACTCCTTATTCCATCCATTGTAGTGTCTGTGGCTTTGCCAAATGCTTTTGTTGTGTGGAGCATGTTGTCCACTAGCAATTCCGGTAAGGGACACCTGGTGCTCATGTCTCAAATTGAAGATAAGATTCATAATCTTCGTCAAGGTGACAGAAGCGTGCTGTTGTATGTGATTGAGCTGCAACACCTTTGGGCGCTGACACACTTGGTCCATTGAGCGTGATTCTCCTACCCTGGTCCGCATCGATTGGGTGATCAGAGTTGCACCTGCACTGTCTTATTCGGTGCCCCATGACGGTCTCCGACAAATGTCCTCTGGTGCTGGACTGCTCCCCACGTTCGGCTGGCTCCCGTAGATTCCACTTCCACAGTTTCTAGACGAAGCTGGATGGTTTTTACGCCACGGTGGTGGAGGCTTGGAACTCCCCCGAGCCTGACCTTGATCCTTTTTGAAGGATAGCTCACCGCCCCAAGATCACGGTGCGCAGGCTGAGAAGCTGGAGTGCTTAACGCATTGGCAGCGCCTCCCTGCAGCTACTCCTCTCTCGGGAACTCATAGCCCGCCTTGATGCCGTGCAAGATGGCAGGCGCAGCTATCCAGCTCCAAGACTTGGCTGCGCCGGAGATTGAAGGGAGTGTACTTAGGACTTGCTTCCCTTGAGCGCTCCATGGCTCAAACAAGTGCCCGTTTTGTGTGGCTTAAAGATAGCTCAGCTCCCTCCTTGTTCTTCTGCTTGAGCGCGTCCTTCCGCAAGCAAAAGAACCACATCTTTCGCCTCTCTGTGGATGGAACCATAGTCTCTGGCGAGGCGGGCATGGCTCAAGATGCTTACCACCACTTCAATAGCCTTCTCGAAACCGGGAGCTCGAGGGCTTTCACCATTGCCCTTCAAACCCTGGACAACAGGTTCATTGATCTTGCCAAGCTAGAGAGGCTTTTTCGACGAGCCAGAGATTTGGGACGCCATCAAGTGGCTGCCTACTGGGAAGGCGCTAGGGCCCGACGGTTTCACAGCGGAATTCCTCGTCGCTAGCCGGAATATAATCAAAGCAGATTTCTAAGAAGCCTTCCAAGGTCTCAACCAAGTGTTGATCACCTTGCTCTCCAAGAAACCCGAGGCGGCCTGCCTCTTCGACTTCCGTCCTATCAGCCTCATCCACCCTTTTGCGAAGCTCATCACGAAAGTGCTCTCCCTCCGGCTTGCTCCTAGGCTTGCCGAGCTGGTCTCCATCAACCAAAGCACGTTCATCAGCGTTCATCCACGACAATTTCTTCCTCATTCAACAAACCGCGAGACAACTTCACTCACTTCAGACCCCTCGTGTGCTCCTCAGGCTCGACATCGCCAAGGCCTTCGATTCCGTCTCTTGGGCTTTCTTCCTCGAGGTTCTTCGTCACTCGGCTTTGGGAATCGTTGGTGTTAGTGGATATCTATCTTACTATCCACCACTAGCACGCGTGTGCTTCTCAATGGCACCCATGGGCCCCCGATCCCACACCGCAAGGGGCTGCGGCAAGGAGAGCCATTGTCACGGATGCTCTTTGTCATCGTGATTGCTGTCTTGAACTCCATATGATCCAGCAGGCGGTTTCCTCGGGCATCCTTCAACGCCTTACTGGTCGTCATATGGCCTCCAACATATTCTTATATGCTGACGACATCGTGCTCTTCTGCCACCCTGACACACATGACCTACGGGCCATCAAGAAAATTCTTCGGATTTTGGCGAGGCTCTGGGATTGGTCGCCAACCTCTCTGAGTGCTCGGCTTCACCCATCCGATGTGAGGATGACCACATTCTGGCGATTCAGGCAGATTTGGCATGCCTAGTCAAGGAGTTCCCCATCACTTACCTCGGGCTGCCGCTATCCATCCGCAAGCTCCCCAACTCCGCCCTCCAACCCCTCCTAGATCGTTTGGAGGGGCAGCTACCCACTTGGAAGGCTAGTCTTCTCCCTATGGATACACGGTTACTACTCGTGTGCCACACTCTTAGTGCGCCCCAGGTGCACACATTGCTATCTATCCCCATGGATGCTAAAACTCTCAAGAAAGCTGACTGCATCCGGCATGGTTTTCTTTGGTGCGGGAGCAAGGATGCCAAGTGCGGGTAATGCCGCGTGAACTGGCAGCGAGTTTGTCGCCCTTTGGTGCTTGGTGGAATGGGAATTCACGACCTTCAGCGGATGGGCGTTGTGCGACTTTGGCTCCAGAAATC
>NW_025225124.1:48319-51522 GCF_018294505.1 Triticum aestivum | reverse complement strand
TCCGTACCATCTTTTGAGCATGCACGACCTGGCAGGTGGGAGATGGCCGCTCATGCCTGTTCCGCAAAGACCACTGTCTCCTTGGGCATTCGATCGTGGAGATCGCGTCGGCGGTGTTTGGCATGGTTCCAAATCCACAACAAAAGCGACGCACGGTGCCCGAGGGCATCCACGGGCGCTCTTGGGTGCAAGACATGCACGGCTCCCTCTCTGTGGAGGTCACCGTCCAATACATCGAGCTATGGACAAGTCTACAATTCCACCAAACTTTCAGATGAACCCAATCAACTCTCCTGGAAGATGACCGCCAATGGATTGTACACTGCAGCCTTCTGCTACTCGGCTCCGCCACAGCTTACCAATGGCAGCTTAATTGGAAATCTTGGGTGCCATTGAGAACCAAGATCTTCATCTTGCTGGCTCTCCAAGACTGATGTTGGACCGCTGATAGACTTCTCCGTCGCGGGTTACCACATTCGCCCAACTGCGTGCTATGCGACCAAGTTCCCAAAACCATGCAACATCTGCTCGTGGATTACCCATTCTCACGACAAATCTGGCATGAAGTCCTATCTTGGTGCCGGACGCCGATTCCTCCACCTGTTGCTGATGACAACTTCATTGACTGGTGGGCAGCTTCTGATGGTGCGTCACCAAATAACCAGCGGCAGGGCATCTCATCCATAACAATGCTCACGACTTGGCTCCTCTAGAAGGCACGGAATGCTTGTATTTTCCATGCTGAGCGGCCATCGATCACGCGGCTTACCAACAACATTCGTGAGGAGGCCAAGAACTGGGCTGCCGCTGGTGCAACCGGGCTTGAAACCGTCTTGCCCGAGACGTAGTCTTGACTGATAGGGCGACATTGTTTGTCGCCAGTCGGTGACGCCATGTGATTCCGTTCGTGGTCTTTATGCGAACCAACTTTGTGAATTTTTCTTCTCCTATCAACGCAATTATACGCAAGCCTTTTGCGTATTAGAGGAAAAACAAATGCTCCAGGCTGCTACCAGGAATGTTTCAAAGAATAAATCATTGCTCCAAGATATTTTTAACTTGTGATAGCAGTTGAAGGAAGCAGGGTGCCGACGGCCACTGATGTTGAACTCTGCCCGGCATTGGCCGCTGAAAGAGCAAGTGAAAATCATGTGGTCCACCGTTTCTTCGATGAGGAGCCCGCATAGGAGGCAGTCATGATCATCCCCTATGTTGTAGTGTCTTCTTTTTAACATGTTCCGAGTGTTGAGTCTATCATTTAGGACGAGCCAGCCGAAGACCTTCATTTTCATTACACATTTGGATTTCCAGAGCCAGCCAAAAGGTGCGTGAGCTTGTACATCCTTGAAGAAGAACCGATAAAAATCAGTGGATTTGAAGTCAGCCTTCCCCAGATATAGTGCCACACGCCCACACGTCAGAAACTGCAGTCATTGGTTGTGTATGGTTGTCAGTGTCTGCAGTTTTTTTAATTCTTCATGAGCTTGCGGGAGCGAGAGGTGGAACGCCTCATCCAGTGCCGTGGTCCCCAAGGAATCCCTCACCGAGATGTCTTCGTCCAGAGAGAAAGAGTAGGCTCGGGGGTGGGAGTTTTGAACTATCTCGTCAAGCCATAAGTCTTTCCAGAAAAGTGTTGTGCCACAGACCACATTGACTCGAGATGCCTCTGTAGATAGGTGCCAGCTTCAGAATATCTTTCCACCAAAATGATCCGATCGGATCAGAAGCATGGGGTATACAATTCGAATAGTAGGTGTCCCATGTCAGCTGCACCCAAGGGATATCTTTCTTGTTATAAAATTTGTGGATAAATTTTAGGAGCAGCGCTTCATTCTGTACTTTGAGGTTGATCACCCCGAGCCCACCATGCTTCTTAGGCTTGCACACCATATCCCATGCGGCTAAAGAATTGCAATTCTCACCTTGATCATTTTTTTTATCCAGAGACATCTTCTTCTAATCTTGTCCAAGAGTTCAATGAGCTTCGGCAAGAATTTTACCGTGCACATGGCATAAACCAGCAGGAAAGTTATGGTGGGGTTGTGAAGCGCGAGTTTCCCTCCATATGTGATCATGGACATTGTGGACGTGAGGCGGCGTTCAGCGGGCCAGACAAGTGGCATGAGATCTAGTATGGTTGGGCGTATAGTACCCATCGGGAGCCCCAAGTATGTGAATGGCATGGAGCCAACAGCACACCCAAAGATACCAGCAATTGTTGTCGTGAGGTGTTCATCCATGTTGATAGGGATAAGGGTGGACTTGTCGAAGTTAATTTTGAGCCCAATGGAACATGCATAGTCCAATAGGATTTGTTTGATCAGTGCAACTTGTCTTGTTCATGCAGGCATAGCCAATATAGTGTCGTCTACGTACTGGATAACCGGGTAGTCGTATTGCCCATTTGCAGGGAAGAGTGGATGAATCTGTCTGGCTCGAAACGCATCATTAATCGTGGCTTGAAGGAGGTCTGCGGCAAGAATGAAGATTAGAGGTGACAATGGGTCGCCTTGTCTGACACCACACCGACAGTGGAATTGGCGATCCCAGATGAAAATATGCATTTGATCCATTTCATCCATGTGTTTCATAATTTCCATCATTGGTCCATGCTCAATGGTATCGAGTGCCTTGGCAAAATGAGAGTTTTAGGAGTACTATTGGTTGCTTCGACGCCTGGCATCGATGAATGTATTGGAATACCCATGCAAGGCAATCTTGTATCGATCTCCCCTTCAGGAAGCCATATCGGTTTTTGTGTACAATTTGCAGGATGAGTCTTTGAAGGCGATTTGCAAGAAGCTTCGTAATCACCTTTAGGCAGCAGTTGAGAAGTGTGATCGGCTGGTAATCTTTGACAGTCTCCGGCGAGGCAGTTTTGGGGATTAGCATGATCAAGCCATCATTGATGCTTTGTATGTCAAGGGTGCCTGCGTGAAATCATGAGCAAAGCATGTAGAATTCTTGTTTAATTATAGGCCAACATGCCTCAAGAAAAGTGCCACTAAAACCACCAGGGCCAGGTGCTCGGCCGGCTGGCATTTCCAGGTCGGCGAGGAGGGTGTTGATGACGTCCCGGTCCTGGGAGCGGCTAAGCGGCCGCCAGAGCTACAAGTAACCACACATTTTAAAGATCGCGCTAGTCGCACGTCGAAGAGGAACTTTTTGAATAACAAGCTTGTTGCGAACGGTTCAAAGCATCC
>NW_025225124.1:28795-48086 GCF_018294505.1 Triticum aestivum | reverse complement strand
AGGCGTGGATTTCAGCAAGCAAGTCGGGGAAGTTGGTGTTGCACCACTGTCCACCGACCGTCTCGCAAAAACAGGACCACAAGAACTGGGCTGTGAAGCAAGAGAAGAAGATGTGGTTAGTATCCTTCCATCGTGCCGCACAGGGGGCAAATCCCATCTCCTGGTCCATCACGTCGAAGCCACTCTTTTTATGAGAGAGTGTAAGTCAAATTTCATTTCAGGGGGGGATGATGTACCCAGCCGTTCCTTGTAAGTATGGAAAGCAACGCTTCTTTGCCGTTGTGATGATCAATTGAAATGCCACCAGGTATGGACAGAGTTGCAATATTATTTTTTCTATACCTTTCGGTGGCCACTGCTTGGAAGAACTTTGCATTCTCTTCGCCAAAGTTGACCAATCGGATCGTGCAACGCTTTCCCCAGTATTGTTTTCGGTATGCCAAGAGCCTTAATAAATGTTTTTTGATGATGTTACGGAAATTAGTCTTTGGTCTTGACAGTGCCCTTTTGTTTTCAAGCTCATCCAAATCAGCAAGCACCTTGTTGGTGTTCTCAATGGCAACAGAAAATTTAGAGATGTGTTTGTTCCATATTCATGTCTAAGGGTCTTGAATTTACGGCTCAGGGCTGTAGCGGCATTAGTTGTGTGGGCCAGTTTTGACCAAGCAGTTTGCACCACATCCATAAACCCTGGGTGAAGAACCCAAAATGATTCAAATCTGAAAATCTTACTGCATGGGATGGTGGTTTCTATATTCACCATGCAAGGAATGTGGTTGAAAACTGGTTTTCCCAAGGGTTTGACCATGGTTTTGGGGTAAACATTTGTCCAATGGAGCAACATGAGAAACCAGTCCAATTGCTCGAGTAACAGGTCTTGCTGCATATTGCTCCATGTGTAGGCCCACCCTTTGATTGGGATTTCAATTAGATTTTGTTTGCGGGTGATGTCATCGAAGGTGAACATTTCATTTGCATTGCCACCAGATTTGTTACAATTGTCGGGGGCTCGGATATAATTGAAGTCACCAAGTAAGAGCCAATCTTCATCATTGGGTATGCTAAGGTCATATGGCCAATTGGTGTAGGCTATACGGTCATCACAGGTGCAGGGGGCATATATGTTCAGCAGTGTCCAAGTCTGGGCAGATTGTGTGCTTGTAAGGCGGATGGCCTGTGCAAAATCAGCAGAGTATGGTACTTCTCCCAAGAAAACCAAGCTATTCCATATAGTAAGAATTCCGCCCGAAGCACCACGAGAAGGAACAAGCGCGAACTTATCAAAACGTTTAGGGCAGCAAGATTTAATAAACGCAAGATCAACATAAGTTTTTTTCGTCTCTTGCAGGCAAACGACCGCGCACCCACTAATAGTGATAGCATTGGATAAAGCAAGTTGTTTATCATCCAAATGTAAGCCACGAATGTTCCGGCAAAGGACATTCCAACTACGCAAAAGAGGCATGATAAAGCAGAATTAAAAGTGGGAGGAGGATGAGCCCTCATCGTTGCTTGCTGCAGGGATGTCCACGCTGGGCTCAGCTAGGAAATCTTCTTCAGATAATTCTTCCGGTGGAACAGCACAGCGTGAGACACCATTGTTCTGCATCACAGGGGTCGGAGTAGGAGGTGGTATTGCAACCTGAGTAGAGCCAAGTTCCATCGAGGCGGCCGAGCTGTCCTGTACTGCAGAGGGTACCAGCTGTGGCTTCACTTTAGACTGTGTAGCACGGGTGTCAGAGATATGTGGAGCTTTAAAGCCATTGTATTTATTGGAGCGATTGGTGGTTATGGGGGCCTGGGCTTTCTGGCGCCGCCCACACGGCCTGGCCGTTCCAGCTGTATGAAGCAAGGCAATTTGACCCGGCCCAATTCCAGAGCTACCTGAATCCTGGCCCAGAACATTTGAGATAGGGTTGGGCGCCAAAGCAAGAGCTTCAGACTGCTCTTGATCAGGGGTAGGAATAGCAGAGTTCAGTTCGGTTGAAACTGGGTTCAGAGTAACACTAGAGTCTGTCAGAGCATTATCATCATCAACCTCTGTTATAATGACCTGGGAACAAGTTGGCTGAGCATTGTGTTTAATGTTGGTCCTGAAATTCACCTGAGTAACAGAATTCTCCATAGCAATCTCAAAGCTAATAGGTGGTGGGGAACCCTTGTCTGCTTCAGCCTTTTCATGCTTTGGTAACAGGACATCACCTGAGACATTGCAGGCATATGTGAATCGTTGGGGATCCAGGCTATCACTCAGATTCTTGACCTCTTTGGTCAAATCTGACTTGGCATCATGATTATCAAAGAAATATTCTGTAGTTTCTTCAGCCATGCTTTCATTGCCTTTGTCGTTCTCTGATGTTGTATTTTCATTGACCGCTCTCTGGAACTTCAAAAAAGGTTTGATCAGGACATGTGTAAAATCTTGGGAATCAGGTTCTAGAAGGCTGTTAAGTTTATTGCTGACGGGGCCTTGAGGACCAAGATCAACCGGTAAATCCTTCAAACAAAATCTGTTGGACTTTGGATTCTTCCTGTAGTACAACCTCAGATCCTCAATAATCAATAATTGATCTTCAACTTCTGGCCCAAAGTTTTTTTCAACACCTTTTGGTTCATCCTCCTTTGACTTCCCACGTTTTTCCAGAGCTTCCAAAGTCCATTTGCTGGGACTTATATCCACCATTATGTCAAATGCTTCCACTGTACGACCGGCCCAGTTTTGGGCATCACCAAGAAGTGGTGTACCCATCCTGTTGACACCACCAATGAAAGTAGTGTCTATCTTGTGAAAGAGCACATCTGATCTTCCGGCTTCGGGAATATGGACAATGAAATGCTCTCCGGCTATTCGAATTTCAGCTTCTGTAAACTTTTGTTTGCCTTCAAGATGTTTATACATAGTGTTGAAAGAGTTTTGTAAACCCATGATGCCAAGAAGACATTGGGCAGCATAGAGATAAGATCCTTTCCAAGGTAGCATTTCAGCATCTTCAATGTACATCGGCAATTGACTTCTAATCTCCTTCTTGCGTTCCTTGGACATGCCTTCAGAAATTTCTGTTTTGTTCTCTTGGATTCTCTTGTCCTTGGGCAAGCTCCTTGTTATATATCCTGTGAGATATCCTGTTGGGCAGTCAATAACCAGGCACATCCAGTTCCCATGGAAATGGACATACACCAGAAAATTCCCTGACTTCGGCAGCTTGCAGCTCTGCCTCTCTTCATGGCCGAAGTAGAACCGCTCGTCCGTGGTATTGAAACACCAGAGACGATACCTGAAGACTGTCATACGCCAGGTAGAACGTGCGGTGGTAGCGTCGTCTAGATTCAGCACTGAATAATTCTGTTGACAACAAATTGAACCCAATCAGGGAAATGAATAAGTAATAATTAAAATGTGCAGACATAGATAATCATATGCAAATATTACTGTCGGAGAACCGTCTCATCACTAATAAGATGGTCACTCTCATAAACAAGCCAAGTAGCTAACCATAACAAATAACTAGCCCATGGCCACATTCTATTAGCATTAGTTGCAGGCTTGAGGGTCTGCACGGACCGCCGGCAGGAGAAGGTATTATGGACACCACTGGTGCCACTAGTTTAGTTCGCCGCCGCCGATGGCTCCTCGACCGGTCACAGAGTGCTCAAAGGTAATGCATTCTTTTCACAAAAGCAGATCTGCTAGTTTGTTTCAAAACATGTCTTGGTTCTGTATTCAATTTCACCCCGTGCTTGTTCTCTCCCGTCCATGCTTAGATGGAATTTTCCTCTGCTTCTTGCCAATTGATAGAATGAACCATACATAATTGATAGACTGAACCATAAGTAATGTATACTCTAATCTGAATAGTATGTGATCTGAATCATAGGTAACTGACAAGTCTGAACTATAGACAATGGAGACTGGTATAAATATTATGTGATCTGAACCACATGGCCTAGTCCCAGATTCTTGCAATTTTCTGTCATAGAAACTACATATAGTCAATGATTTCTTTTGCACATCAACCGTCTAACTAAATGTTACAGGACGTACTAATAGTTGATTTTATTCTAGGCAATTGAAGCAAATTCAAAAGACTAGGTTGTATCAGGATACTACAATACTACAGTCCTAAGTGTTGATCGGGGCGATCTGCAGTGTCTTTTCTCTATTCCGCGTCGTCCTGCAACGTTTGTACGATCAGGGCGATATCAAGAATGTCATGATGGCTTGCATCATTCTTCACAATATGGTAGTCGAGGGTGAAAAGAAGAGAAGGCTAATATTCTTGATTTGAACGGAGGCGGTCACATCCATTGTCCTACCATCAGTTCAATTCACTCATGGTGATATACCGGTATTCGCCCAAGTGCTACAAAGGATGCAAGAATCCGGGATCGCGCGACTCATAGAGCACTAAAATTGATTTGTTAGAGCATATATGAGAAATGTTCGGGCCAAAATGGAATACCATCAGTACTTACTCTATGCACCTCTGACTATAATTTTACATATTTTGATGGTATCTTATTGACACTTCATATATGGACTCGGTTCAAATATATTTTGTTTTGATTTATTTAAGGAATTTTAGTTGCTAATAAATACATGCCACAAATAGGCTACAAGGTTTTACATACTAGTAAGATCCTACTAGTAATTAAATGAAGAGATCTAATTTAATATGCTTATTAGCACCTCATATCCAAGCACCCATGCATGCATTGGAACCGGGCTCATACGGAGAAAATGCAAAAACAAGCAGCAACTGATGAGCATGTACCAATGTGTGCACAATTGTTGCTAGTTTCTGACACGTGTTGTTTCTGTAGTTCATCACAGGCAACAGGATATGCACTCAATCCACAATGTATGCATTGCAATGAGATGAGATGAGATGACGGGGGTGTATGTATACATTACATACAATTGCTGCTGCTCCGGTAAGTGGCGGCGTCCTCTCGAAAGTGACCTTATTCTCGAGGTTGTTGGAGGCCACGGCTGCGCCGGCTTGGGAACGGGAGCCCCTGTTCTTCTCCCCCCTCCCGCCTGCCGTCCCTCTGCCGCCTCTCCTCCCCTTGTCGTCGTCCCCACAACCTAGCCCGTGTGATCTCTTGGGGCCTCTTGCACCGGCCATATCGCCGCCACGAACGTCCGCGGCGAGTACCTGATGATCCGCGCGCCACAGACCTTGGCGACGCGCGATGAGAGCAGGCGGCGAGGAGGCCAGGAGGGGTCGCCGAAATGCCGTACGGACGCGCGCAAGGGAGGTGTCGTTGGCGGCGGAGGCGCGCAACGCGGGGGGGCCGAGGCCTTGGTGGCGAGCGACGGGGGCCGGCGCAGGCGAGCGCGAGGAGGTCGGGAGGCGGAGGCGGAGGCGACGCTCGTGGAGCGCGACGGGGCAGACGTCGGTGCCGCGCGATTGGGTCGGGGCGTGGCGGGAGGAGGCGAGGTGGTCGTGAGGAGTCGCCGGCGCAGTGACCAAGCGGAGGGAGCGTCGCCTGCTCGAGCTCGACTCGACCGATGCCGTCGGGCTCGCACCCCTGTCTGTGTGTGGGTCCACAGACGGCGGCACCGGGTTAGCGTCGGAATCTCTCTCTCTGCCGTTCGGTCCCACAGAGTCACGTACTCTCTCTCTCTCTCGCATAAAACAATTTTTCAGTATATGAGCTCCGACGAACAGTAAAACAAAAAAAATGAAAAATTCTTAAACTTTTTTTGATAAATTTTGACAAATGTACTAAGTGCTTGCAAATTTTCATCATGAGATCACACTCTGTGGAAGGCGTGACATGCTCCAGAATTGTTACTTTCGAAAACATTTTGAAGCACTAATTTTTTTTGCCACACCTTCCACAAATGGATATGATGAGAAAAGTTTGTAAACACTTAGAATATTTGTCAAAGTTTAACATAGTTCTTTTTTTATGATTTTTTTACTGTTCATCCGAGCTTAGAAGGGTGCTTTCATTTTCAGTAGCCATTTCTCAATATCGGGTTATGAACACTATCGAACAATCTTTTCTGGTTATATTAGTTCCCCTCAGATCGATGCTCACTCTTTTCTACATATAAATATCATCTAACATCCATTTTTACGCAAACATAATTCAAACTAGTATATTTCAACTGCACACAATCCAACAACATTTCAAATCCCTATAAAACAGAAATTCAATTCAAACCAAAATTTAGGGAAGAAGTGGACTAGAACACGCCCTCTTATCATCCCAAATGGTTCATCAACATTTTGTACCTATCATCCTACAATCAAACATAGGGATTCCACGGGCTCACACACTCCGAGTCTCCCACCGCCCCTCCCTAGTGGCCCCAAAACCGGATGTTCCCGCCCTCAAGTGGTGCTACAATACTCATAAGAGGAACTCTAGCATTCCGAGAGCAACTCTAGCCCTTACTCTAAAAACCGTTACACCCCTACAAATTTTCTTAGGAGAGTAGAATTTTTTTGCGAATGGTAGGAGATTAGCCCTTAGCTAGCCTTCCTCTAGAAACTCGATCCCTAAAAAAATATAGCCCTTCCCTCCCAAACAAACCAAACCCCATTATCCTAAATTTTCTCTGAAAACTCTCACTCGCAGTATTTTCTATTTCCTCCTCCCTGACTCTTTGTCATTCTCGCGCTCTCTCTTCTCCTCTTGTCACAGAATGGAATTCCCGATGCCTACCCCACCTCCGACAACCCCATCCCTGGAAGAAATCCTGCGAGCTGCGGCAAGAAGCGGCGACATGGGAAGTTTGGGGTCAAGCCTGATACATCGTCGTGGAGAAGAGACCACCACGCCCGCCACCATCACCGATGCCTCCTTCGCGGCCGCCCTCCCTCTGATGGTTGCATGCCCGACGACAAAGGTGTTGGAGGTCACCGCGAAGAAGGGCCACTGTCGATCCTCCGACTTGTTCCACTCCTCCTCTGTCGTCCGCTACAGACGCCAAAGGTGGCCACATGATAAGTGGCGACGAGTTGCCCGAGACAATGCTACGAGTGTATTTGTCCTTTTTTCCTATTTGTTTCGCAATGCTTCAATTTGGTGATCAATCATGTGATGCTCATTGCTAGCAATGTCTGTTGCTATTGTAGTACGCAAATGGAGCCAGATGAGATGGCGGGTTTCAACACACCATTGGCCTCGAGGACATTGCCATGTCTATGGCGGATTAAAGCCGTGAAGAGAGAGGGAGTCTCGAAGTCAAGGAGCTCAACACACACAAAATGAAGAAGGGGCAATCAAGGTTGGTCAACTACAAGACCGAGGAGGATGTTGGATTGTGCGATGCTTCGATGAACATTTCTGTGATACCTCGGAGGAGCAGATCAAACCAAGGAGGAGGATGTTACACTACTATGCAGTCCATGTGTCCATCCCCTCCGACCACACACAAGGTTCCCTCAATCATCATTGGGGTGTTATCCAAGATAGTTGCAATCGACGGTCCTGTTGTGTTGATGACATGAACCTAGACCGCTAAGTGGAGTGCCAATAAACCAATACGAGCCTATCATCCAAGAGCTTTACAACTAAAGGAACAGAACAAGTGGCAACAATGTCTTCTCTTTGCATCATCGTTGCAAGGTGCTTGCAAAAATGAAAAGTGGGCTAGGAGAAACTATGATACAATATTGAGGAGGGCAAGATTGAGCATATCTATTGATGTCGTCGCCGACGTGCTAGAAAACCTTCCACTCCCATCTCTTGGTCGGAGGGACAAAAGCATGCGAAGGAAATGAAAAGAAGAACGGAGTGGGCGCCTATAGAGAAGTGTATATTACAATGATTGAGATGAAGACATAGTAAAAACAATGATTGAGATGAAGATGGTATTGGCACCGACCGCAAGGAGGAAAATATATATCGAGGTGGCTGGAGCTCAAGATGATGGAGGAGGGGTGGAAAGGAGAGGCGGTGACCGAAGATAGAAAGGTGTAATCAAAGGAGCATATGCTTGCAATTGAGGAAAATGACTTCGAGTGGAGGCCAAGGAGAAGTTAAACAAGAGGAAGATGGAAGAGCACCGACTTGCGATAGAGACTGAGGACCAAGTCGCCAGGAGTAAGGCCGAGGAGCGTGTTATCATTTTTATGGATGCAAGCACAATGGATGAAACAACGAGACCATATTGGTAAATCATTCGTGGAGAGATCTTGCAAGATCAAGGTTCGACCCGAGTGCTAGTAGTAGTGGGAGTGCATGATTTGGTGGAGTTTTATGATCTAGGTGCCATGTGGTGTTTTTTCAATGATATTATTGGATTCAATGGCTTTTGACAGAACTATGTTTATGTTTGCTGTTGAAATTGTTTAAGTTGGTGTTGAAATGTGATGCATTTGTTTATAATGATTGTGCCATAGTTTTGAAGAAGTAGCAAAATATTCTTTTTGAAGGGATCAAGTCTTAGGGGACAATTCTTGAAGGTTGGGGTTAGCACACATGGTTGCTTGGAGCTCGGATGGGAGGAGTAGGGGGGTTGCAATGTTCTGGAGGAGGGGGGTGGATGTGGCATTGAGATCTTATGGGAGAAGACATATAGATGTGGATGTTACAGAGGATAATGGGGTGGTTTGGAGGTTGACGGGTGTGTATGGGGAATCAGCTGCGGAGCGCAAAAATGAAACCTGGAGGACCATCAGAATCATAGGCCAACAACATCAAAATGGCCGGCCTTGGCTTTACCTAGGAGACTTCAACGAAATTCTGTCGTGTGATGAGAAGGTGGGAGGGGTGACTCGACCCCAAGCCTGCATGGATAGGTTCAGGGAGGCCTTGGTTTGTTGTGAACTATGTGACATTGGTTATCGGGGCGATAAGTTCACTTGGCGGACCCACAACAAGGAGCTGAACAACTATATCTGTGAGCGCCTGGACCGGGCCACTGCGAATGCTAAATGGTGTGAGTTGTTCCCGGATTTCTCGGTGGTGAATGAAATACCTCGTCACTCGGATCACAGGCCAGTGGTTGTTTATACCAAAGGTGATACCAGGTGGGCAGAAGGAGGTGATCGTGGGTTCAAATTCGAGGCTTGGTGGCTGCAAGAGGATGGATGTACTGAAATTATCCAAGAAGCGTGGGAGGAAGGCTGGGCGGAAGGTGGGGCTAGTGTGGCAACTGTGATGTGCAAAGTAGCTGGCAGAATGCGGAAGTGGCATAAGGAGGTGGCTGGAGAGCTAGAGGGAAGGTTGAAGAAGGCAAAGACTGATCTGGAGCGGTGTATGAAGGCCCCTGTGTCTGAAGAGAAAATTCGTGAGGAGGCCCGGCTGCGGTGTGTTGTAGAAGAGTTGGAAGAGAAGAAGAATACTAAAGCAAAGCAGCGGTCTCATGTCTCGTGGTTGAAGGATGGCAACAGGAACACCAAATATTTCATGGCGGTTGCCTCGTCGAGGAGAAAAAAGAACAGGGTGAAGGGGTTGAGACGAGAGGATGGTTCGGAAGTGAAGGAGGGAGAGGAGATGACTAACTATGTTTGCTCCTTTTTTCAGGAACTCTTTACATCACAGGCAGGAACCGTGTTAATGAGCTTATTAATAAAGTTCATCCGCGGATCACTGCTGGTATGCATGCAATACTTGATGCGGAGTTCTCTCGGGAGGAGGTAAAGGTTGCGCTGGATCATATCGGAGATCTAAAGGCGCCGGGGCCGGATGGCATGCCCTCCATTGTGTATAGAAGGCATTGGCATATTATGGGGGACGGCATTGTGGAAGAGGTACTTGCGGTTCTCAATGGAGGGACAATTCCTGAAGGTTGGAACGATACAGTTGTTGTGTTGATACCCAAGGTGAAGGAACCGAGCAGAATCAAAGACTTGAGGCCAATCAGCCTTTGCAATGTCATTTACAAGTTGGTGTCTAAGGTGATCGCTAACCGGTTGAAACTTATCCTTTCGGAAATAATTTCGGACAACCAGAGTGCCTTTGTCCCGGGGAGGCTAATTACGGATAATGTGTTGATTGCATATGAGCTGTCAAACTTCTTATTGAACAAGAAGAAGGGCAAGGAAGGGTACGCGGCAGTGAAGGCAGGTATAAGCAAAGCGTATGATCGCGTTGAGTGGAACTTCCTGGCTGCTATGTTGAGAAAGATGGGGTTTAGGAGACAATGGGTGGATCTAATTATGAAGTGTGTCACTTCTGTTACATATCAAATTAAGATAAATGGTGCACTAACAGAAAGATTCAGCCCATCTTGTGGGCTACGCCAAGGCGACCCGCTGTCACCATACCTCTTTGTTATCTGCGCGGAGGGGCTCTCGGCGTTGCTGCATGATGCTGAGTTATCAGGGAGGATTAGTGGGCAAACCAACAAGAAGCGGCTGCACTAAGGGACGTCCTTGATCTATATGAGAATTGCTCTGGCCAATGCGTTAATGTTGAAAAATCTGCCATTATGTTCAGTCCTAATACACGGGTAGAGGTGAGAAGCGAGGTTAGGAATACTTTGCTGATCCATAGTGAAGCCTGGAATGAGAAGTATCTTGGATTACCAGTGCATGTGGGTAAATCCAGAAGGAAGGCCTTTGCATACGTTAAGGGAGCGATTGCTGGACGTGTGTACGGCTGGGAGGAGAAGCTAATTGCAAAAGTCGGAAAGGAAACGTTAGTCAAGGCAGTAGCACAAGCCATCCCAACCTTCGCTATGTCGTGCTTTTACTTGACTAAAACTTTTTGTGAGGAGATTAGTTCCCTGATTGGTAAATACTGGTGGAGCCAACAAGATAAAGAGAACACGATCCACTGGATAGGGTGGGAGAAGCTCACCAAGTCCAAATCGCACGGAGGGCTAGGATTCCGGGATATGCACAGCTTTAACATCGCAATGCTGTCTAGGCAGATTTGGAGACTGATCCAGAATCCGGACTCCCTGTGCGCCAGGGTTCTTAAGGCTCGGTATTTCCCTCATTGTCACGTTCTGGAGGCGACACCAAAGGTTGGCATCTCCTATTCTTGGCGCAGCCTACTCCATGGTCTGAAGCTCGTACAGGAGGGGTACATTTGGCGCATCGGAGATGGCTTGTCCGTTAGAATTTGGACTGATCCCTGAATCCCACGTCCGTGGTCGCGGCGAGTCATTACACCCAGGCGAGGAAACTTGCTGGAGTATGTCAGCGATCTTATTGATCCGTGCTCAGGGGATGGGACGAACGTCTAGTGCGAGAAACTTTTTGGCCGGACGACGTACGACATATTTTGCAGATACCGTTGAGGGAAGGAGTGCAAGACTTCATAGCTTGGCAGTATGACAGCAAGGGTCTGCATTCGGTCAAGAGCGCATATAAGCTGCATGTTCAGCTGGGGAAACAGGAGAATCAGGGGGCGTGGGGTCTAGCACGTCTATGGCAGGAAATCTGAATAGCTGCAGTGATAATTCTTGGAAGCGTCTATGGAAACTGCCGTGCCCGAGGAACATCCAGATGTTTGCATGGAGATTAAAACACGAGTCCTTGGCGCTGCGTACTAACCTGTTAAAGAGAGGCATTCCAGTTGATGACACAAAGCGCTTGTTCTGTGGACGTGCTGACGAGGACGGGGCTCACCTGTTCATTAAGTGCAAATCAGTGAAAGTAGTCTGGAGAGATCTTGCTCTCGAACAAGAAAGAATGGAGTTGGAGAAAATTACGTCAGTGCACGCTATGCTAGATTATTTATGGGGGCTGAATGAGAAGAAGCGTTTGCTTATCCTAACCTTTTGGTGGCATTGGTGGAGCTGCAGAAACAAACTAAGGGAAGGGGAGCTTCCTATGGCGGCTACAGAGGTGGCTAGAAGAACTAGATGCAATGTCCTGGAGTACATGCAGATTTTTGCTCCCAGCACCAAGACCATATGCAGAGACCAATGGCGGGCACCAGTTGAGGACATGATAAAAATTAACCTCGATGGTTCACTTGTTCCGGGTGAGAATCATGCTGGTTGGGGAGTGGTCGCCAGGTCTACGGACGGCGCCATAGTCTGTGCTCGTGCTGGACGGCACGAAAATGTTCAGGATGCGTTTGCTGCTGAATCAATTGCAATGCATCAGGCTGTGTCGCTTGCTGCTGATTTTGGTATGCTAAGGGTGGCCTTTGAGACCGATTCTAAGTTGTTGCAGGAGGCGTTGGACCTCACTAAGGTGGACTCGTCCGCATCTGCGGCCACCATCGAAGACACGAAGTTTCAACTGAAGTTGTGCTTCTCAAAATATGATATTTCTCTTTGTCGTCGTACTGCTAATTCTGTAGCTCATGAACTGGCAAATTTGGGTCGTTTGTATTCCTCGAACCTCTATGTTGAGTGGGAGTCTGACATTCCAGCCCATGTGGCTGATTGTGCTTTGGGCAATTTGCCCCAGCACCGTTAAGTTATAAAAGCTATGCTTTGCTTTCAAAAAAAAAGTCTTAGGGGAAGGGCTAGGTGCAAAAAAGTTTAATCCCTCAAATTTTGAGGGATTACATTTTAGGGGAAGACTAGAGTTGCTCTAACATGGTACAAAACATTTCCAGCTCTGTTCCAACTTCTGTTTTATCATGAAAACAAGAGAACTTGTGCAAGCTCGGAAAAAAAATAGATAATAAATTTTACTTCGATTCAATCAGCAAATACACCAGCTAAATCAGCCCAGTATAATAAACACTTGATTTGAACTAAACAGGCTACTATTTTTCCACTTGTCAAGGTATCTTGATCTACACAGTAACATAACATGCAAACAAATTATAAGGATGTATCCAAATTATAAGGAAAATAGTGGAGCTAAGAAGATAACAGAGGAAATGCACTTGGAACACGTTTGGGTTTCCACCAGTCATATTACAAGGATAGGCCACATAAAAGTCAAGAAATTTTCTCTAGTTTTCATGAGCTTCAGGCTATAAAAATTAGTACTTCTGATGTCTGCCTAAGAGGGCTTAAGAAGACAAATTCAGCTGCTACTTATATACAATACCAAGAAAAGCAACAACACTTTTCCATGAGCTTCAGGCTTTCAGCCAATGGCTACACTGTGAGAATGCTGGAGCTGAGCTTCACTGACAATCCTTTGGAGCAAATATCACCCTCACGAAGAACTGGCCATACTCAAAGACTGAGTCATCAGGAGAAATAACAGCTCCGACATGTTCGTCTTGAAAAGTCCACTGGAACACTGAACCGTTCACTTCTAAAAAAACATGAAGTTCTTCATTTGCTTTCACTGCAACAATATGCTGGAATATTTTTTCGTGACCAAATAATTTGTCATCAAACAGCACAACTCCACGATGAGGATAGTCATCATATCCGGTGCTAAAAGCAGTGAACCTCACATGGTGAGGATGGTCCACCTTTGCATATACTTGTATTACAGCCTCGACACTTTCTGAAAGGACTTTGTATTTTAAGTCCAAATTGCAATTATCACCAGAAATTCGTGAATAAAACATGACATTAGCTTCAGCATGGACATCAATCTCAGCGTAGGCAGAAAGTAGTTGCTTGTCATCTGATTCATCCCCTTCCTTCTTTACCCAAAGATCAACTTCTACTAAAGCCTTATCCGATACATACATTCCTCGACAAGGGCTACAAAGTGGTACGACAAAAGAATCCTACAATTTAACAGCTTGTTAGAACTAATAAGCAATATCCACTTCCACATGCATTAGCAAGTATCAACACAACAAATTCAAAGATATACATGCTCATGTTCAAATTAACTAGTGAGTGATACTCACTCCATCTTGTTTACATTTGTTTGCATATGCAAGACATGCATGCGACTTTAATGCAATTGTGTTCTTTTTACCCTGATTTATCTTGTCAGTTGCTCAACATTATCACATATTAGACTACATCATCACTAGGGATCTCATAATCATTACCCTATGCCCCTCTACTATCTAGCTGATTGGGAGTTATAACCGTCTTAATAGCACATGCGTAATCAAAAGGCGACAAAGAAATAGAGTAGATGTCTATGTAAAGTATATATTAACAAGATGACCAGTTCTGTATGTTTGTGTTAAAAAAAGTACAATCAATAACAAATTTGGAGAATTGATCTCATGGGTTGAAGTGATCATCCATCTAAGGCCGCTTAACAACACAAAGAGCAGATCCTTTGAAGATGGAGAAGTAAATTAACCTGGCCTCACACAACTTTTAATAGATGCAAGCAATGAAGGAGACAAATCAAAGAACCAAACTAACATAAACATCAGTGTTGAACATCATTATTCAGCAGCCAACCATTTCGGAAACAAAAACAAGCATAATATCTTCGGGAGGAAATGAAGTCTTAATTACCTGCTTCTCAATTGTTACAGCATCATCCCTGGGACGGTTAAAGACATAGTTCCGTCGCCGGTCCAAGTAATCCCGAATGGCGAATATTCCGTACACACTAATGGAATACGAGGCTTCAAAGCTTGATAGACGCATGGAGAAAAATTGTAGCATATGACTTGGTTCACGATATCCAAGAGTTGATGGGGCTGCAATTATTAGTGAGAACAAAGCAAGTTGGTCACAGAGTACATAGATAGCACAACAGGAGATGAATTAATTACTAGTAATGAATGGCAGGCAAATGGCGCTTACTGGTAGAAGTGTCATGGGTCCTGTAAACACGGTGGTGGCAGGATTTGGCCCCAAGGATGCATAAAGCTGTTGCCTCAGGGAACACTTTCATGGGAGATGGGGGGAAAGGAGTCTCATCATCATCTCCCAGGGCCATAATCTCCTTGCACAGCTTTGAGTGTTCTACAATCCGCTGGAAGAACCAGTCTGCCCATCTGAGTTCTATGGCCTCTGCTTGGCTCTCGGGGTAGAGCTTTCCTGAAGAATTGATGTAGAACAGCTCAGCAGATAAATATATAGGAGTATTTTTGTTTCATCTGTTGAGAGAATCAGCAGCTACCTGGACAGTTTGTCTCGGCTAGTATCACTTGGCAATTGCGGCCGTCGTCTTCATAATCGCTGCTCTCCTGTGTGCTACCATCGCCTTCTTCCCCTCCTAGAGAATCAATCAATGTAAATCAAGGATCTATGGATACTTAACACATCTGTAGGGGGAATTGGCTACCTTGTTCATCGTCGTCATCACTGCCCTTCTCCCGTGCGCTCCAGGTGCTCCAGCAGTCATCGCTGTCCTCCTCCCGCGGGAACATGAGGTCCAAGGCACGCCTGGCGACTTCACATGGATCTGAATCTGCTGCTCGGTGACAATAGACAAATAAGTATTTGATCAACGAATAATTGAGTTGGCGGAAACAATATCAGTAAGAGGAATTCCAGTGAGGAAGAGTGGAGATGCACGATATACGCACAGGTGCTCATGCGCGCCGGCTGGTCATGGAGCTCGGCAACCTCCACCCCGTTCCGCCGGTCGCCTGGGTCTTCCGGGTAATCCCAGTCGGTGCAGGCGTCGGGGTGGTGGGCGCCATCATATGACAGGTTCCTCGATTCAAGGAAGACTTGCTCCTCCGTCGATGCCATCAACACGCTAGGGTTCCTTGGCGACGGCGGCGGCGGCGGCGGCGGCGGCGAGTTGGGTCGGGACAGGTTAGGGATTTCTGCTCGCGGTCGTGGGTGTGGGGAAATTGGGACGTTTTTTTTCTTTTTTCTTTCTTTCGAGGTAGTACATGAAAGGGCCCAAGGCCCGGCCCGGTTGCTCAATCAATCTGCTTATGGACACCTGATGAGTGAAATCAAGCATCACTTGACATTACTAGAGTTTACTCATGTGAAATTAGTCCGTGATCAAAATAGAATAGCTGACAATCTAGCTAATATTGGTTGTTTTGGAGGTAATACCGCTTGTTGGTTAGCATCTCCAACAGCAAGCCTAAAATTTGGATATCTCAAAACGGTTTTAAACTAGATGACCCCTCTCGCGTTGTTGCGAAAATCTGTTCCAATATATTTCTAGAGATTTCATTTTATGAAACATGAATATTGGAAATGAACTAAGACAAAAAAATGCATATCCTATATACTTAAGAAGTTCACCCCACTACTATATTTATCTCTACATGAAGTCTATCCACATCATCAAGTGGGCCATCTGTGCCACATGAGCAACTGTACAACATGCATAATGACACAGTGTGTTTGGTAAGCAACAAAACGTGAACCGTCCCCGCTTCCAACTTTCCATGTAGACCCATCTGCCATCGTCCACACAATTACTCCTCGTCGATTAGTTCTGCCGGCCTCTACGTCTTCTTCACCAAATCGTTTCTTTTTCATCTCCTCCACTATTTTCGGACGGATGGATCTATCATCTACTCCCTCCGTTCCGAATTACTTGTCTTAGATTTGTCTAGTTATAGAGGTATCTAGCACTAAAATGAGTCTAGATGCATCCATATCTAGACAAATCCAAGACAAGTAATTCGGAACGAAGGGAGTATGTTTTGCCTATGGCGCGTGCTACAAATCAGCCGGTTGATTTGTTGAGAAAGTAAACCGCCTTGACAGCCGTTGGATCAACCAGCGCTCAGCCGTCAGATCCCGCGACCAGATAACCACGTGCGACGCGCTTTGAGGCGACCGACCGTTGAAACGCAGTGTGTGTTTCAACGCAGCATATTCCCGCAGACAGACACCCACCTGATCCCCGCGAATCGCGCGGCGGCGGCGGCGACCGTGGCAAGGTCTGCCCATTATCCGCTGTCATTCTGCCGCCGCAGCACCGCCGGTAGCGAACCAGCCACCACCTCCCCCCTCCCTCCATCTACCCCCAACTCAAAGGGCGATTCTCTGCTTCAATCCAATGGCGCACATCGCTAGGGATATGTTCGCCTCCGCCTACAATCGAAGCTCCGGTGACTCTGTCTCATCCCGGTGGACGGATCCAACTTCGGCGACTCGTGTGCAACACAGGGAGCACCCACCCCCGGTGAGCATCTACCATAACCCGCCTTCCCAGATGCCACGACATCCACTTCTGCAGCAAATTGGGTAAGATCTGTTTGAAACCCTAACAATTTAGTTGCAGCAAATTTAGTTGTAACAATTTAGTTGTAAAAAATTGGGTAATTCTGAGCATTCAACATTGAGCTTGGATAAAACACCATAATCCAGGGGGTGTGTCTATGTACACTTGCTGAATTTGTACTGAAAAAAACAGAGTACTGTAGTTGACTTGAACCACATTTTCAGGGAATGTAGCATAAAAAACATTCTGTTGAAAAAATGGAGTTAAATATGTAGCACCCTTGTGTTTAAAAAAGTTGAAAAACATATGTTGCTTATGAATCACTAGTGCAGAACCGGGCAATAGCACCGGTTTGTAAGGCCCTTTAGTGTCGGTTCCATAACCGGTACTAAAGTGTGGGCACTAAAGGCCCCCCCCCTTTAGTACTGGTTCAACACGAACCGGTGCTAAAGAGAAACCACGTGGCACGAGCCAGCTCCGGGGGCCGGGAGCCTTTTAGTACCGGTTGGTAACACCAACCGGTACTAAATGTTTATGGGTTTTTGTTTTATTTTGTATGTTTCAATTAAATTTGTGTTATCAATTTAATTTAGGATTGTTTTACGTTATAATGAGTTGTAGTCGTCGTCGTCATCATCATCATCATCATCATCATCGCATATTAATAAATAAATAAACTCTAGCTAGCTAAAAATCATCGTAGTCGTCTAATTACCACTAAATAATCATCATAGTCATTACCGCTAGCTATCTAATCATCACCAACACTGGCTAGCTTAAAGAGGATACATTCACTTTGTAATAGAAGCAAAGATATCATCGAGTTCAACATAATCATCACCAGCATCGAAGTTCAGGACACAGACATGAGACACTAATTAAGAGCATGAACTAGTGCTGCTCCCTCTTAGGTAGAATAGCATAGAACATGTATAGCTCTCTTAATTCATCATACTGGAGCATGCAGATGAATCTGTCTCCTAATCTTGGGTTGCGCTTCTCCTTACTGCCCCTAGTACTTCTCTGCGATTGTTAACAATTTTGCTCCAATCTTTCACTATTAAGCATTCTTCGCTTTCAGAAATCCTGAATGCACTCATGTGCAATGTAGGATATCTTGGCCGTAAGCTAACCATTGACATGTCACCTTTAGTCTCGATCCACTGAGGCACAACTGTCATCGGAAGTCCCTGTTGAAGAACATCGTATAGTAATTAATATATTAAGCAATAAAAATTTAGTTTCAAAAATAATGTATGCAAAAGATGCACTAATTAAAGACAAATAGTTAAAATCTTACCATCTTTCGATTATAGATGTGACCGTAGTTCAATACGATCATCATTGGTCGCACGTTTTGAGTACTAACATTTCTAAGTTCAGGAATTTTTTTTGTCTTGACAGTATTAAGATCCTCAAGCCATGAAACATAATGACTTATCTCCTCGCAGTTTAGTTGAGCCCCGGGGCAGTAGTAGGTCCTGTCTACCAAGCGTCGGACATGTTTGCTTGAACCGAAATAAGCTGACAATACAAATTAGTTGTCAACTATTTTTGAATAAACTGTATCAAAGACATAAACATATGCATGCATGGTTGAGAAAAACTCACATAATGGTAGAACTGTAGGCGTTTGCACATCGACCTAGATGTCTATATTACCTTCAATATCATCTTCCGGACGAATATCAAAGGTGACAACCATACCAAGCTCAAATGCATAAGCTTTGCATAGTGCTTGCCAAGTTTTGCATTCAAAATGGGTGTATGTGTCTCCATTATATAATTTGACGTTGAAAGTATACCCATGCTCCGTCTTCGAGTAAACTCTCTTTACCTCCATATCATCTATAGCACTAAAACCTATCTTATCCAAGAAAAAAATTCTTGCATGGCAGGGGATGCGCTAGTAGAATAGTGAAAATTTAAAATTATAAGTTAAAGCAAATGAAGCATAGGTTTTGCATTCAAATAATAATTGACAAAGTGACTTACTGTATGAACTTTGAATGTCTCATCCAGCTTGATGCTGAAGCGCCTACCATCAACAAGGAAATTTCTGTCGCACAGGCCGCGCTGGTCTTCACAGTGTTCGCACATAATGAAATCTTTTTCGTCGTCAGATGACATTTTCTATGTTCATATAGGTGAAACATTAAACACCTATTACTATCTAACATTAATTAATATCTAACCAAATATATATTCATCTAATATTTGACATTAATATATCTAACTATATTCATCTCTAACAATTGACATTACTATATATTTAACTTTTCTATCTAATTCATCTAACATTCGACATTAATCTAACATTTATATAAACTCAATATATATATAAAATTAAATAATCAGAAAAACTCATTAACAAATAATATTTTAATTAGATC
>NW_025225124.1:11328-28785 GCF_018294505.1 Triticum aestivum | reverse complement strand
GGATGGCGGCGCGCGGCGTTCGGGGCGGCGGCGCGAGACGGCAACGACGACGAGCGACGGCGGGGACAGCGACGACGACGACGGACGACGGGCGATGGGCGGCGAGGACGTGTTCGAGCAGCGCGCGAGAAGTTGGAGACGAAAGAAGTGGGGAGATCTAACTGAATTTTCGTAAGTGTTGTATATATAGGAGAGGCCTTTAGTACCGGTTGAAGCCACCAACCGGTACTAAAGGCCAACTTTGGCCAGGCCAAGAGGCCGGAAGAGCAGGCATTTAGTACCGGTTGGAGCCACCAACCGGTACTAAAGGCCTCGCGCTGCCACCCCAAAGTTTAGTCCCACCTCGCCGGGCGAAGGGCAGCCGCACTGGTTTATAAACCCAGCCGCGGCTACCTCTTCGAACTCCTCTATATAGCAGGCTTGTGGGCCTAAACTGTGCGCGCTGCCCTGTGAGTCTGCTGGGCCTTTAAGGCCTGTAATTGGACGCCTGTGGCCAAGCAGGCCCATAGGGCAGCGCCCCAATTTTTTTATAGTTTTTTCTTTTCTGCTTTATTTTCTTCTATTTATTTTTGCATAGTTTTTTGTATAGTTTTTTCTTTTCTGTTATATTTATTTTCTTCTATTTATTTGTGAGTAGTTTTATTCATCTAGTTTGCCAAAATTCAACATTTTCAGAGTTTATTTTGTTGTGATTTTCAATTTCATGGTCATTTTGTGAATGATTGAAAAAGAGCAAATATTTTTTTTTCTGCTTTATTTTTTCTTCTATTTATTTCTGAGTAGCTTTTTCTTTTCTGCTATATTTACTTTCTTATATTTATTTCTGAGTAGTTTTTTTATATAGTTTTTTTTCTTTTCAACTATAGTTTTTTTTTCTTTTCTGCTATTTTTTCTTTTCTGCAAAACTTGATGGTCAAAGTCTGGAGTTATAACCAAAGTTTAAAAAAAAGAAATGCCGACGTGCAATTAGTTTTTGCCATAACAGAAGAAGTCCGGAGTTGTAATAAGTTATTAAAAATAAAAAAAAGGTGCAATGCTCGTTAATTTGTTTCAAGCCTTTCGAAATAGTGTAAACTGCACTGCGCGTAGCTCCGTGCAATCTACCATATTCCTGAAGCTTGAAGGTAAGCAACGTGAGCATTGAGCCTCTTCTTCATCGTCTCTGCACTCAGGGCTTATAAACCGCTCCTAGTCCCTCTCCCTTGGCGAGGTGGGACTAAAAACAGCTTGCCATAACCTCATTAGTACCAGTTCGTGATACGAACCGGCACTAAATGGTGATAGTGGGGCCATAGCCTGACCGCAGGCTGACACAACCTCTTTAGTACCGGTTCGTGGCATGAACCGGTACTAAAGGTTCGCCACGAACCGGTGCTATTGATCGCCGCCACGAACCGGTGCTATTGTACACATTAGTGCCGGTTGAAATTCAAACCGGCACTATTGTGCTTCACATTTGACCCTTTTTCTACTAGAGTGAACTTGAATTTACTGAGTCATATGAAACATACTTGCATCCCTGAGAAAAAATTGAATTCTCATGCTGAAGTCTTTTGTTCCTTTCTGCATTTACATGCTGTTGGTTGAACTATATTTGCATTCAAAAAAATTGTATTCGTGTCATGAAGCATAACTTGAACTTACGGATCAGTTCGTAACTTTTGTTTCACTGTTGATAGGCTCCCCACAGTAGTACAAGAGGTGAGGACAGCTACACCGAAAATCAATTTGCAGCCAACTTGGGGACAGCTTCAGCGTGTGCAATGTCTGATGATGAAGAATATGATGAGATTTCATCTCAACCACTAGCACCATATGTTGGGATGGAGTTTGACTCTGTTGATGATGCTAAGCTGTTCTACAACGACTATGCATTCAAAATGGGCTTTGGCATACACACATCTGCTTCAAAGAACAGCCAAAAGAAGGGACTTGCGGTACTAATCAAGAGGGTGTTCCGGTGTGTCCATGCCGGGAAGCCAGAGAATAAGACCAATACTAGCAGTGTTTCAGAAGCAATCTCGACGGAACAGCACTCATCAAGCAAAGAATCTTGGTTTGAAATGGATGTCACAAACAAGCGTCAGAAAAATAGATTGGTCCGTCATGATTGCAAAGCACACTTGATAGTTGGGCTGCGGGGCAATAAATGGGTTGTTTCATATTTTGTTGCAGAGCATACCCACCCTCTGATGCCACAGCCAGAGCGTGTACGGTTCTACCGCTCATGCCACAACATTCCGCAAGAGGATTTGGACCTCATATTGACAATGCATGACGTGAACTTCTCCACATCATCGTGCATGGGAATGCTTGGGAGGGTCCGTGGTGGAGACCGGAGGAAACTGCCATATGTCAAGAGGGATGTTACAAAATTTTCGTTCCAAGCTGTGGCAAACCATAAATCTACAGGACATGGACATGACAGTTGCATACTTTGAAAGGCGGCAAGATGAGAATCCATAATTCTACTATGCAAAAACAGTTGATGAGGAAACAAACTCTGTCACTGGACTGTTTTGGGTTGATGGGAGGACAAGGGCATTGTACCCTAAGTACAGAGATTGTGTTTTCTTTGACACCACCTTTTGCACAAATAGGTACAATATGCCATTTGCTCCAATTGTTGGCATCAACAACCATTTACACACAATTTTGTTGGGGTGTGCTTTTCTTTCGAATGAACAAATTGAAACCTTCAAGTGGGTTTTCCAGAACTTTCTGATTGTGATGAACAATGTACATCCATTGAACATCATGATAGATCAAGACAAGGCAATGGAAACAGCCATTTCTGAAGCCTTACCAAATACAATGCATAGGTGTTGCAAATGGCATGTCCAGAGGAAAGCGAGAGAGAAGTTGGGCAGAATACTGAGCAGGGATGGAGTTTTTGAGCAAGCTTTCTACACATGCATCAACGATCCGGAAACAGTTGATGAGTATGAGGAGAATTGGCAGCACATGATACATTGCTTTGAATTGGAAGATAATAGACACCTTGTTGGAAATATGCCCTAGAGGCAATAATAAAATCATTATTATTATATTTCCTTGTTCATGATAATTGTCTTTATTCATGCTATAATTGTATTATCCGGAAATCGTAATACATGTGTGAATAATAGACACCAACATGTCCCTAGTAAGCCTCTTGTTGACTAGCTCGTTGATCAACGGATAGTCATGGTTTCCTGACTATGGGCATTGGATGTCATTGATAACGAGATCACATCATTAGGAGAATGATGTGATGGACAAGACCCAATCCTAAACATAGCACAAGATCGTATAGTTCGTTTGCTAGAGTTTTCCAATGTCAAGTATCCTTTCCTTAGACCATGAGATCGTGTAACTCCCGGATACCGTAGGAGTGCTTTGGGTATACCAAACGTCACAATGTAACTGGGTGACTATAAAGGTATACTACGGGTATCTCCGAAAGTGTCTGTTGGGTTGACACGGATCAAGACTGGGATTTGTCACTCCGTATGATGGAGAGGTATCACTGGGCCCACTCGGTAATGCATCATCATAATGAGCTCAGAGTGACCAAGTGTCTGGTCACGGGATCATGCATTACGGTACGAGTAAAGTGACTTGCCGGTAACGAGATTGAACGAGGTATTGGGATATCGACGATCAGATCTCGGGCAAGTAACATACCGATTGACAAAGGGAATTGTATACGGGGTTGCTTGAATCCTCGACATCGTGGTTCATCCGATGAGATCATCGAGGAGCATGTGGGAGCCAACATGGGTATCCAGATCCCGCTGTTGGTTATTGGCCGGAGAGTCGTCTCGGTCATGTCTACATGTCTCCCGAACCTGTAGGGTCTACACACTTAAGGTTCGGTGACGCTAGGGTTGTAGGGATATGTATATGCAGTAACCCTAATGTTGTTCGGAGTCCCGTATGAGATCCGGATGTCACGAGGAGTTCCGAAATGGTCCAGAGGTAAAGAATTATATATAGGAAGTGCTATTTCGGGCATCGGGACAAGTTTCGGGGTCACCGGTATTGTACCGGGTCCACCGGAAGGGTCCCGGGGGTTCACCGGGTGGGGCCACCTGCCCCGGGGGGCACATGGGCTGTAGGGGGTGCGCCTTGGCCTATATGGGCCAAGGGCACCAGCCCCAAGAGGCCCATGCGCCTAGGGTTCAAGGAAGGGAAGAGTCCCAAAAGGGGAAGGCACCTCCTAGGTGCCTTGGGGAGGAGGGATTCCTCCCCTTGGCCGCACCCCCCTAGGAGATTGGATCTCCTAGGGCCGGCGCTCCCCCCTTGGCCCTCCTATATATAGTGGGGAGATGGAGGACTTCTCACCCCACGCCTTTGGTGCCTCCCTCTCCCTCTCCAACACATCCTCCTCCTCCATAGTGCTTGGCGAAGCCCTGCCGGAGTACTGCAGCTCCACCACCACCATGCCGTCGTGCTGCTGCTGGAGCCATCTTCCTCAACCTCTCCTTCCTCCTTGCTAGATCAAGAAGAAGGAGACGTCACGCTGACTGTACGTGTGTTGAACGCGGAGGTGCCGTCCGTTCGGCGCTAGGATCTCCGGTGATTTGGATCACGTCGAGTACGCCTTCCTCATCCCCGTTCTTTGAACGCTTCCGCGCGTGATCTACAAAGGTATGTAGATGCAATCCAATCACTCGTTGCTAGATGAACTCATAGATGGATCTTGGTGAAACCGTAGGAAAATTTTTGTTTTCTGCAACGTTCACCAACAGTGGCATCATGAGCTAGGTCTATCGTAGTTGTCTTGCATGAGTAGAACACAATTTGTTGTGGGCGTTGATGTTGTCAACTTTCTTGCCGCTACTAGTCTTATCTTGCTTCAACGGTATTGTGGGATGAAGCGGCCCGGACCAACCTTACACGTACGCTTACGTGAGACCGGTTCCACCGACTAACATGCACTAGTTGCATAAGGTGGCTGGCGGGTGTCTGTCTCTCCCACTTTAGTTGGAGCGGATTCGATGAAAAGGGTCCTTATGAAGGGTAAATAGAAGTTGACAGATCACGTTGTGGCTTTCACGTAGGTAAGAAAACGTTCTTGCTAGAACCCTACTTCAGCCACATAAAACATGCAACAACAATTAGAGGACGTCTAACTTGTTTTTGCAGAAAGTGCTTTGTGATATGATATGGCCAAAGTTGTGATGAATGATGAATGATATATATGTGATGTATGAGATGTTCATGCTATTGTAATAGGAATCACGACTTGCATGTCGATGAGTATGACAACCGGCAGGAGCCATAGGAGTTGTCTTTATTTTTTGTATGACCTGCATGTCATTGAGAAACGACATGTAAATTACTTTACTTTATTGCTAAACGCGTTAGCCATAGTAGTAGAAGTAATAGTTGGCGAGCAACTTCATGGAGATACGATGATGGAGATCATGATGATGGATATCATGGTGTCATGCCGGTGACAAGATGATCATGGAGCCCCAAGATGGAGATCAAAGGAGCTATGTGATATTGGCCATATCATGTCACTATTATTATTTGATTGCATGTGATGTTTATCATGTTTTTGCATCTTGTTTACTTAGAACGACGGTAGTAAATAAGATGATCCCTCGTAATAATTTCAAGAAAGTGTTCCCCCTAACTGTGCACCGTTGTGACAGTTCGTTGTTTCGGAGCACCACGTGATGATCAGGTGTGATAGATTCTAACGTTCACATACAACGGGTGTAAGACAGATTTACACATGCAAACACTTAGGTTGACTTGATGAGCCTAGCATGTAAAGACATGGCCTCGGAACACAGAAGACCGAAAGGTCGAGCATGAGTCGTATAGAAGATACGATCAACATGAAGATGTTCACCGATGTTGACTAGTCCGTCTCACGTGATGATCGGACACGGCCTAGTTAACTCGGATCATGTTATACTTAGATTACAGAGGGATGTCTATCTAAGTGGGAGTTCATTGAATAATTTGATTAGATGAACTTAGTCTAAATATTTTACAATATGTCTTGTAGATCAAATGGCCAATGTAGTCCTCAACTTCAATGCGTTCCTAGAGAAAACCAAGCTGAAAGACGATGGCAGCAACTACACGGACTGGGTCCGGAACCTGAGGATCATCCTCATAGCTGCCAAGAAAGATTATGTCCTACAAGCACCGCTAGGTGACGCACCTGTTCTCCCTGCAGAACAAGACGTTATGAACGCTTGGCAGGCACGTACCGATGACTACTCCCTCGTTCAATGCGGCATGCTTTACAGCTTAGAGCTGGGGCTCCAAAAGCGTTTTGAGAGACACAGAGCATATGAGATGTTCGAAGAGCTAAAAATGGTTTTCCAAGCTCATGCCAATGTCGAGAGATATCAAGTCTCCGACAAGTTATTCATCTGTAAGATGGAGGAAAATAGTTCTGTCAGTGAGCACATACTCACTATGTCTGGGTTACATAACCGCTTGACTCAGCTGGGAGTTAATCTCCCGGATGACGCGGTCATTGACAGAATCCTTCAGTCGCTTCCACCGAGCTACAAGAGCTTTGTGATGAACTTCAATATGCAGGGGATGGAAAAGACCATTCCTGAAGTATTTGCAATGCTGAAATCAGCAGAGGTAGAAGTCAAAAAGGAACATCAAGTGTTGATGGTGAATAAAACCACTAAGTTCAAGAAAGGCAAGGGTAAGAAAACCTTTAAGAAGGACGGCAAGGGAGTTGCCGCGCCCGGCAAGCAAGCTGCCGGGAAGAAGCCAAAGAATGGGCCCAAGCCCGAGACTGAGTGCTTTTATTGCAAGGAAAGTGGTCAGTGGAAGCGGAACTGCCCCAAATACTTAGCGGACAAGAAGGCCGGCAAAACAAAAGGTATATGTGATATACATGTAATTGATGTGTACCTTACCAGTACTCGTAGTAGCTCCTGGGTATTTGATACCGGTGCTGTTGCTCACATTTGTAACTCAAAGCAGGATCTGCGGAATAAGCGGAGACTGGCGAAGGACGAGGTGACGATGCGCATCGAGAATGGTTCCAAGGCCGATGTGATCGCCGTCGGCACGCTGCCTCTTCATTTACCTACGGGATTAGTTTTAAACCTCAATAATTGTTATTTAGTACCAGCTTTGAGCATGAACATTGTATCAGGATCTCGTTTAATACGAGATGGCTACTCATTTAAATCCGAGAATAATGGTTGTTCTATTTATATGAGAGATATGTTTTATGGTCATGCTCCGATGGTGAATGGTTTATTCTTAATGAATCTCGAGCGTAATGCTACACATATTCATAGTGTGAGTACCAAGAGATGTAAGATTGATAATGATAGTCCCACATACTTGTGGCACTGCCGCCTTGGTCACATAGGTGTCAAACGCATGAAGAAGCTCCATGCTGATGGAATTTTAGAGTCTCTTGATTATGAATCATTTGACACGTGCGAACCATGCCTCATGGGTAAAATGACCAAGACTCCGTTCTCAGGAACAATGGAGCGAGCAACCAACTTATTGGAAATCATACATACTGATGTGTGCGGTCCAATGAGTGTTGAGGCTCGCGGTGACTATCGTTATGTTCTCACCCTCACTGATGACTTGAGTAGATATGGGTATGTCTACTTAATGAAACACAAGTCTGAGACCTTTGAAAAGTTCAAAGAATTTCAGAGTGAGGTTGAGAATCAACGTGACAGGAAAATCAAGTTCCTGCGATCAGATCATGGAGGAGAATACTTGAGTCACGAGTTTGGCACACACTTACGAAAATGTGGAATAGTTTCACAACTCACGCCGCCTGGAACACCTCAGCGTAATGGTGTGTCAGAACGTCGTAATCGCACTCTATTGGATATGGTGCGATCTATGATGTCTCTTGCCGATTTACTGTTATCTTTTTGGGGCTATGCTTTAGAGACTGCCGCATTCACTTTAAATAGGGCTCCGTCGAAATCCATTGAGACGGCACCGTATGAATTATGGTTTGGGAAGAAACCTAAGCTGTCGTTTCTAAAAGTTTGGGGATGCAATGCTTATGTCAAGAAACTTCAACCTGAAAAGCTCTAACCCAAGTCGGAAAAATGAGTCTTCATAGGATACCCTAAAGAAACTATTGGGTATACCTTCTACCTCAGATCCGAAGGCAAGATCTTTGTTGCCAAGAATGGATATTTTCTAGAGAAAGAGTTTCTCTCGAAAGAAGTAGGTGGGAGGAAAGTAGAACTTGATGAAGTATTACCTCTTGAACCGGAAAAAGGCGCAACTCAAGAAAATGTTCCTGAGGTGCCTGCACCGACTAGAGAGGAAGTTAATGATGATGATCAAGATACTTCAGATCAAGCTCCTACTGAAATTCGAAGGTCCACAAGGACACATTCCGCACCAGAGTGGTATGGCAACCCTGTCTTGGAAATCATGTTGTTAGACAACGGTGAACCTTTGAGCTATGAAGAAGCGATGGCGGGCCCGGATTCCGACAAATGGTAGAAGCCATGAAATCCGAGATAGGATCCATGCATGAAAACGAAGTATGGACTTTGACTGACTTGCCCGTTGAGCGGCGAGCCATAGAAAATAAATGGATCTTTAAGAAGAAGGCAGACGCGGATGGTAATGTGACCATCTATAAAGCTCGGCTTGTCGCTAAGGGTTATCGACAAGTTCAAGGGGTTGACTACGATGAGACTTTCTCACCGGTAGCGAAGCTAAAGTCCGTCCGAATCATGTTAGCAATTGCCGCATTCTATGATTATGAGATATGGCAAATGGACGTCAAAACGGCATTCCTTAATGGTTTCCTTAAGGAAGAATTGTATATGATGCAGCCGGAAGGTTTTGTCGATCCTAAGAATACTGACAAGGTGTGCAAGCTCCAACGCTCGATTTATGGGCTGGTGCAAGCATCTCGGAGTTGGAACATTCGCTTTGATGAGATGATCAAAGCGTTTGGGTTTACGGAGACTTATGGAGAAGCATGCGTTTACAAGAAAGTGAGTGGGAGCTCTGTAGCATTTCTCATATTATATGTAGATGACATACTTTTGATGGGAAATGATATAGAACTCTTGGACAGCATTAAGGCCTACTTGAATAAAAGTTTTTCAATGAAGGACCTTGGAGAAGCTGCTTATATATTAGGCATCAAGATCTACAGAGATAGATCAAGACGCCTCATAGGTCTTTCACAAAGCACATACCTTGATAAGATATTGAAGAAGTTCAATATAGATCAGTCTAAGAAGGGGTTCTTGCCTGTGTTGCAAGGTGTGAAATTGAGCTCAGCTCAATGTCCAACCACGGCAGAAGATATAGAAGAGATGAGTGTCATCCCCTATGCCTCAGCCATAGGTTCTATTATGTATGCCATGCTGTGTACCAGACGTGATGTAAACCTTGCCGTAAGTTTGGTAGGTAGGTACCAAAGTAATCCCGGCAAGGAACACTGGACAGCGGTCAAGAATATCCTGAAGTACCTGAAAAGGACTAAGGAAATGTTTCTCGTTTATGGAGGTGACGAAGAGCTCGTCGTAAAAGGTTACGTCGACGCTAGCTTCGACACAAATCTGGATGACTCTAAGTCACAAACCGGATACGTGTATATTTTGAATGGTGGGGCAGTAAGCTGGTGCAGTTGCAAGCAAAGCGTCATGGCGGGATCTACATGTGAAGCGGAGTACATGGCAGCCTTGGAGCCAGCGCATGAAGCAATTTGGGTGAAGGAGTTCATCACCGACCTAGGAGTCATACCCAATGCGTCGGGGCCGATCAAGCTCTTCTGTGACAACACTGGAGCTATTGCACTTGCCAAGGAGCCCAGTTTTCACAAGAAGACAAGGCACATCAAGCGTCGCTTCAACTCCATTTGTGAAAATGTTCAAGATGGATACATAGATATTTGTAAAGTACATACGGACCTGAATGTAGCAGATCCGTTGACTAAACCTCTCCCTAGAGCAAAACATGATCAACACCAGAATTCCATGGGTGTTTGATTCATCACAATGTAACTAGATTATTGACTCTAGTGCAAGTGGGAGACTGTTGGAAATATGCCCTAGAGGCAATAATAAAATCATTATTATTATATTTCCTTGTTCATGATAATTGTCTTTATTCATGCTATAATTGTATTATCCGAAAATCGTAATACATGTGTGAATAATAGACACCAACATGTCCCTAGTAAGCCTCTAGTTGACTAGCTCGTTGATCAACAGATAGTCATGGTTTCCTCACTATGGACATTGGATGTCATTGATAACGAGATCACATCATTAGGAGAATGATGTGATGGACAAGACCCAATCCTAAACATAGCACAAGATCGTATAGTTCGTTTGCTAGAGTTTTCCAATGTCAAGTATCCTTTCCTTAGACCATGAGATCGTGTAACTCCCGGATACCGCAGGAGTGCTTTGGGTATACCAAACGCCACAACGTAACTGGGTGACTATAAAGGTATACTATGGGTATCTCCGAAAGTGTCTGTTGGGTTGACACGGATCAAGACTGGGATTTGTCACTCCGTACGACGGAGAGGTATCACTGGGCCCACTCGGTAATGCATCATCATAATGAGCTCAGAGTGACCAAGTGTCTGGTCACGGGATCATGCATTACGGTACGAGTAAAGTGACTTGCCGGTAACGAGATTGAAAGAGGTATTGGGATACCGGCAATCAGATCTCGGGCAAGTAACATACCGATTGACAAAGGGAATTGTATACGGGGTTGCTTGAATCCTCGACATTGTGGTTCATCCGATGAGATCATCGAGGAGCATGTGGGAGCCAACATGGGTATCCAGATCCCGCTGTTGGTTATTGGCCGGAGAGTCGTCTCGGTCATGTCTACATGTCTCCCGAACCCGTAGGGTCTACACACTTAAGGTTCGGTGACGCTAGGGTTGTAGGGATATGTATATGTAGTAACCCGAATGTTGTTCGGAGTCCCGGATGAGATCCCGGACGTCACGAGGAGTTCCGGAATGGTCCGGAGGTAAAGAATTATATATAGGAAGTGCTATTTCGGGCATCGGGACAAGTTTCGGGGTCACCGGTATTGTACTGGGTCCACCGAAAGGGTCCCGGGGGTTCACCGGGTGGGGACACCTGCCCCGGGGGGGCACATGGGCTGTAGGGGGTGCGCCTTGGCCTATATGGGCCAAGGACACCAGCCCCAAGAGGCCCATGTGCCTAGGGTTCAAGGAAGGGAAGAGTCCCAAAAGGGGAAGGCACCTCCTAGGTGCCTTGGGGAGGAGGGATTCCTCCCCTTGGCCGCACCTCCCTAGGAGATTGGATCTCCTAGGGCCGGCGCCCCCCCCCCCTTGGCCCTCCTATATATAGTGGGGAGATGGAGGACTTCTCACCCCACGCCTTTGGTGCCTCCCTCTCCCTCTCCAACACATCCTCCTCCTTCATAGTGCTTGGCGAAGCCCTGCCGGAGTACTGCAGCTCCACCACCACCACGCCGTCGTGCTGCTACTGGAGCCATATTCCTCAACCTCTCCTTCCTCCTTGCTGGATCAAGAAGAAGGAGACGTCACGCTGACCGTACGTGTGTTGAACGCGGAGGTGCCGTCCGTTCGGCGCTAGGATCTCCGGTGATTTGGATCACGTCGAGTACGCCTTCCTCATCCCCGTTCTTTGAACGCTTCCGCGCGTGATCTACAAAGGTATGTAGATGCAATCCGATTACTCGTTGCTAGATGAACTCATAGATGGATCTTGGTGAAACCGTAGGAAAATTTTTGTTTTCTGCAACGTTCACCAACACACCTTTGCAACATGTGGCGAACCCGGCATACCTGGGCTCCAGCATACTTCCGAAAATGCTTCTTCCCATTCACAAGCACTACAGGGAGGTCGGAGGGCCTCAACTCTTACTTCAAGACATTCATCAATCCTCAAGAGTCGGTTTGGAAATTTGTCAGTATGAGGTGCTCCAAGAGACGATGCTAGACCGTGAGGACAACCAAGCTTTCATTGGTGAAGCAACAACAGCACTTCTTTACTCGAGATACAACATTGAGCGTCAAGCGGTCAACTTCTACACCCAGGCTGTTTTTGGCAAGTTTCAATTAGAAGTGATTGCATCAACGGGATATGTAATCAACCAGGTCCCTGTGCTTCACAATGAAAGCATTAACTTTGAGCTTTTCTCAAATTACTATGAGGATCCAAAAATATTCAAAGTAAATGTTGAGATGTCAAATGAGAAGTTTGAGTGCAGCTGCAGCTGTTTTGAGATGAATGGGATTATATGTGCACACATCATTAGGGTGATGACTCATCTAAATGTGCAAACTATCCCGCAACGCTATTTGCTACAGAGGTGGTCGGAAAAAGCAACAACACCAACAGGCAGCCAACTTCTGGATTTTGGACTCCCATCGAACAACACCCTCAAGTACAACTCACTTTGCAGGAAACTTACTCGGTTGGCCTCACAAGCTCGCGACAATGAATTTGCATACAACCTGCTAAATGATGCAGCTAATCAGCTTGAGCCTGTTATAGCTGCAGCAAGAAGAGGGGAACTACCAAAGCAGCGGGAGGTGCATCAACAGCAAATGCCGCAGCAACAAGTAGAAACTCACAGGGTGCCAAGTCAGCAACAACAAAAATCCAATCCAACAAAACAACAAAGCCGAGCGGCCAATCTGCCTCCGCAACATGAACAAACCGTTGATCCGCCTGCTGCACAACAGGGTGCCATGCTTCAAAACCCAACACGTGTTCCAAAAAAAGGGCGACCCACTGAAAAAGAAAGGAGGAGGAAGACTCTGCTTGAGCCACGAGAAGATGCACACAAGAAGAAGGCTAGACAAGAGGAGAAGAAAGAAGAAAAGAAGAAGGAAGCCAAACCAAGGGCAAAGCCTGGAACAAAGAAGAAGATGCTTTGCAAGTATTGCGATGAAGATGGCCATGCCATACAAGAATGCAAGTACCTGAAAGCTGTGATGTCTATCAAAAAATGCCGATATTGCAATGAAGATGGCCATGATGTTCAGGAATGCTCCTATCTAAAAGATGCAATGTTGAGAGATCAAGATGTGGCTAAAGCAACAGAGCTTAGGTTGTGATGTAGACAAAGAATTCCCTGCATTGTGACCCTACAAAAATGTTGTTTGCAATTGGAGGGAAAAGTAATACTTTGAGATCTGTAGCCAAAATTGTTGTATAGCCATTGTAATGCAAACAAAAAATGTTAGCTACTACAACATTTGAAGCTTTCTTGTGTGTCTTGAATATATTGGTGTTGACACTGACCATCACAACTTTACTGGAGAGTAACTTTAGTATTTTAAAAACAAAGTATTTTTTTAAAAAAGTTGCTTCAATTCATATTTAGTTGCGCTTACTTTGCATTCGATTTAGTTTTGCTTCTAGTGTGCGCCCATAGTAAAAACTACCATAGTAAAAAAATCAGACATTTGTGTCTTCACCAATTCTAGCATGTTGATGATGATGATACTTTTCATCAATTCTAGCATGTTGAAAAAATGGAGTGTAACAACATGAAGGATGAAACTTCTCCAATCATGATACTACCTAATGCATCCATTGATAAAAAAAGAAAAAGCAAGGTGGAGAAATGAAACATGACAATTGATACAATTGTGTATCCACCAATGCTATTTGCACGAAAACACACAACATACAAAAAACTCAGAAAAACATTTCACACGGCGCGGGGTGTTGCAAAATGAAATCTATTTGCATGCATGAAAACATCAGCTCCTTGCAGTATATGAAAAAGACATCAAAAGTTACAGTGCCAACCTTACTTCAAAAACATCATCTCCTTATAGTGTATGAAACACATCGAGTTACAGTGCCAGTCTTGCTAAAAGAACATTTCATCTAGGGTGTTTCGCTAAAGAAAAGCGCACTAAGGACTTGAAAAAAACATAAACTACTGGCCACTACGAGCACACAACTCCAGCTCTGCCAAAACACCTCGCTAATGTTGCGTTCTCAAGAACGCCCCCCTTTTTGAAGCAGCATCTTCTTCAGCTCCACAGCAGGATCCAGATTGTTCTCAGGGTGCCTCAACAGGTCTAATGCAATCCTCATCCGAAGCTTTGGGATGTATTCCTGATAAAAAAAGAAATGAACAGAGGGTCAAAATGATGTCACCAACAAAAAAAAATCCAACTAATGGAATGGACGTGCATTTTCATTCACATAGCAGCTCACCTGGTTAAATGATGCCATAACCACACCGTCGAAGTTCTCCAACTATAGAATAACAAAAAGCCCGCAATCATAACTAGAGAAAAAAAGAAACACAAATGAAACAATTGTTTGAGTATATTGTTTGTGCAACATAAATCAAAAACTTTAAGATGCGAAAGAATGAAGAAAATGTTTCCTTACTAAGTTAATTGCTGTGGATGGATTGGAATGAACTCCTCAAAAGAGTCAAGATCATGTTTGAATGATGGTTCACTCCTTGCCACTCTCTTTAGATTGGTGATCTGATTTAAAATGATAACATGACACAAAGTGTGAAACGCAAAGTCTTCCAGGGGGTGGGGGCACATAGTATAGAAGAAAAACATGAGCATATAAATACCATATTGTTGGTTGCCTTGTGTAGCAGTTGCACATCTTTGCTATTCTTAATTGGGTCAAAAATGTTGAATTGCTTCATGGACAAGTTTGCAACAACTACAGCCCAATGCCTCTTCTGGACAATTGTAAAGAAAAGCTGCAAAAAATGGAACAAGTGAGGTGACAAAAGCTGCGACAAAAACATATAAATAAACAGAGAAAAAGAAGAAGCATACTAGATCACAACTTGATATGTTGCTGCTGTCGCAAGCCGTCCTAAACTCTCTTTCACAAAGTTTAGGATCAAATACTTCGGGCTCAGCAGCCAATTGTGCCTGAAAAGAAACCAGAAACAAAGACGGGAAAGCCGTAAATGATGTTGCAAAGAAAAAATAGAGGAAAAAATGTAAGATGCTATAGAATGTGTCCACTAACACTCATGAAAACTGAGAATGCAAACTTCTTTGGCTTCTTAGGGCTGGCAAGTTGCTCCATGTCGAAAGTTTTGAGATAGAGAGTCATGACCTCATTGTCGATCTCAGTCCGTGGCTTTAGCGAGGCATGGAAATTCTGCAGAGAGGTGTGGAAGCCATCTATTTCAATGAAAGCAGGTCTGCATATTCAAAAAAGCATAAGAGGGGATGCATTAGCAATACTGTCAAAATCGAGAGAGAGGCTTTCACATCAAAACAAAAAAAGTTTCAATCAAAAAAACATAAACAACTATGGGATCTCATGAGGATATGAAAAAAAGAAAGAAGTCAAAACACTCACAGAGCTTAGCCTTCCTTTGGTTTCCTTAACTTGTATATGCTCATAACATACTGCTGATGCAAAGCATCCTGATCTTCTTCATCTTCGGAACCCCGCCAGGCGACTCAGCTGCCCTTTTCTTCTTCTTGACAGCCTTCTTTGTAGCACAACTTGGACCACTACTGGAATCAACATTGGGTGTTGCACCTCCAGAGAGAGTTGAATTACCTTGCATCGAGACAAGTAAGAAAAAGAGAAAAAGTTAGATACTAGATATAAAGCTTGCAACAGAAGAAACAAGAAAAAAGGGAGAAAAAAGAAACAAAGAAAAAAAATGCAGCATGTAAAACACACCTAAAGACCCAACACGTAATGGAACTCTGGTGGCAACTGGAGATGCATCAAAGATTGGCTGGTTGGTCTCATTTGTTGTGCAAACTTTTGGATCAGTGCCAAACAGAGAAGCACAGATGTCTGCTGCAACTGGATGTACAATGTGATTCACATTAACCCTAGCTGCTTCTGGCGTGTTGTCAAATGTAGGCCCCACTGAACCCGGGTGCAACACAGCAGAGGGAGTGACAACTGCCTCTGGGCTCTTTGAAGGTCTAGGTGGCACTTCCTGATGAAACCACTCATAGTCTTCGCTCCCAACTGGAAAAAGGTCGCACGATGGGCCATCATCCCATTCCATTGCAGCGGCTTCCATTGCTTTGATTGTGCCCTATGGTAGGATAACCGTGCCAGCATTGACAGCCACGCCCTCAGCATCCTTGCCACGGTTGACATGTGGACTTGTGTCTGCATCCACATCTTTTGCAACATCATGCTGTGCAACCTCTTGTTGAACCTCCTTTCCCAAGTCTAAAAACCCCTTCTCAACTTGAGCACAACTCTGCCTTTGTTTCAACACGATATCACCATCGCCTTCGACGCTAGGGGTCTTGGGGCCAGCTGACACTTGCCTCTCAACTTCAGGTTGTTGAGCTGAGGCACTGGTGTCAGGCACGGATGCTGCGTTGCTTCCACCTGCAACGAATGTTACATCTTCTCCGCCCTCGTCCTCCTTCCTCCTTGACTTTCTTGAATAAACTTCAACCAGGAGCTCCCCCATCCTCTTACAGAACATTGACTGAAAAACCTTCCCAATAGAATTAAGAGTGCTCTTCATCTCCACTTCATACATATTCTTGTGCTTTTCGTATACCTGTTGCATATTCTCCGAGATCTGCTCCAAAGCATGAAACACATGAGGGCCTAGAAAAAATAATGAAAAAGAAATGGAAAAAATGAAACACAAAAATGTGATGATGATTGGGAAATGTGCACCTCCAAGTCTGCAATTGAAGGCAGTGGATGCAGCCACTCATCCAGTGAGCCACATACATCACCACCTGACTCATTATCAGTAATGTTGTGAGATCTTGATGCATCGGGAGGAGGAGCTGTTGACCCATGCTGTTGCTTCTGACAATCAACATTGACACATGATTGATCAAAATGTCTGAAAAATCTATAACCTATCATTTCTTATCATGGAAGCATCTTCTAAAAACATGCTTGGCATAACAAAAATACCGTTCCTTCTACTATCATAACCCATGATTGATCAAAAAAAATCTCTGAACCATGATCTAAAATGTTGACATGAAAAACACAAGTTTCTGAATCAGCTATTGCCTCTGCATGAAGAAAAAAATTGAAAAGCCTAAATTACTATGGTCTATGATGTTGCTACATTGAATCATAGTAAAAAAAGTCAATTCCATTCTAACATGACAGCATCACCACGCCCCAACCCACCCCATCATCTCCATTTGGTTGCCCATAGGGAGTGGAAATCCATCCCACACAAACTCCATCAGCTCAACCCTGCTGATTGTTTTCCTATGAAAGCACAACCCCCTACTGATGCAAGCAACGCCCCGGGTGCAAGCAATGCCTTGATGCAATGTATCAAGGAGCCCCGAAAACTCCACCAAACCAAGCAGATCCGGGCGGGCCTCAAATCGCACACCTCCTGCCACTCCCCTGCCCTACACCAGATCCAGTGACCCATGAACCTAGGCAAACCTATCAACCACCACCCCACCTCAAAACTAGATCCACACCTCGCATCCCTCCTACGAACCCTAGCGCAACACTATGCAGCAGAAATGGAGGG
>NW_025225124.1:0-11318 GCF_018294505.1 Triticum aestivum | reverse complement strand
GGCGGCGCGAGACGGCGACGACGACGGGCGGCGGCGGGGACAACAACGACGACGACGGGCGGCGGCGGGGACAACAACGACGACGACGGGCGGCGAGGATGGGTTCGAGCAGCGCGCGAGAGGTTGGAGACGAAATAACTGGGGAGATCTAACTGAATTTTCGTAAGTGTTGTATATATAGGAGACACCTTTAGTACCGGTTGGAGCCACCAACCGGTACTAAAGACCAACATTGGCCAGGCCAAGAGGCGGGAAGAGCAGGCCTTTAGTATCGGTTGGTGGTTCCAACCGGTACTAAAGGGTGGTCACCCCAAAGAGTGCGCGCTGCCACCCCAAAGTTTAGTCCCACCTCGCCGGGCGGAGGGCAGCCGCACTGGTTTATAAACCCAGCCGTGGCTACCTCTTCGAACTCCTCTATATAGCATGCTTGTGGGCCTAAACTGTGCGCGCTGTCCTGTGAGTCTGCTGGGCCTTTAAGGCCTGTAATTGCACGCCTGTGGCCAAGCAGGCCCACAGGGCAACGCCCAATTTTTTTTATAGTTTTTTTTTCTTTTCTGCTTTATTTTCTTCTATTTATTTCTGCGTAGTTTTTTGCATAGTTTTTTCTTTTCTGTTATATTTATTTTCTTTTATTTATTTGTGAGTAGTTTTATTCATCTAGTTTGCCAAAATTCAATATTTTCAGAGTTCATTTTGTAGTGATTTTCAATTTCACGGTCATTTTGTGAACGATTGAAAAATAGAAAATATAATTTTTTTCTTTTCTGCTTTATTTTTTCTTCTATTTATTTCTGAGTAGTTTTTTCTTTTCTGCTATATTTATTTTCTTCTATTTATTTCTGAGTAGTTTTTTTATATAGTTTTTTTTCTTTTCAGCTATAGTTTTTTTTTCTTTTTTGTTATTTTTTTCTTTTCTGCAAAACTTGATGGTCAAAGTCTGGAGTTATAACCAAAGTTTAAAAAAAAAGAAATGCCGACGTGCAATTAGTTTTTGCCATAACAGAAGAAGTCCGGAGTTGTAATAAGTTATTAAAAATAAAAAAGAGGTGCAATGCTCATTAATTTGCTTCAAGCCTTTCAGAATAGTGTAAACTGCACTGCGCGTAGCTCCGTACAATATACCATATTCCTGAAGGCTTGAAGCTAAGCAACGTGAGCATTGAGCCTCTTCTTCATCGTCTCTGCACTCAGGGCTTATAAACCGCTCCTAGTCCCTCTCTCTTGTCGAGGTGGGACTAAAAACAGCTTGCCATAACCTCATTAGTACCGGTTCGTGGTACGAACCGGCACTAAATGGTGATGGTGGGGCCATAGCCTGACCGCAGGTTGACACAACCTCTTTAGTACCGGTTCGTGGCATGAACCGGTACTAAAGATTCGCCACGAACCGGTGCTATTGATCGTCGCCACGAACCGGTGCTATTGTACACATTAGTGTCGGCTGAAATTCAAACCGGCACTATTGTACTTCACATTTGACCCTTTTTCTACTAGAGTGAACTTGAATTTACTGAGTCATATGAAACATACTTGCATCCCTGAGAAAAAATTGAATTCTCATGCTGAAGTCTTTTGTTCCTTTCCGCATTTACATGCTGTTGGTTGAACTATATTTGCATTCAAAAAAATTGTATTCGTGTCATGAAGCATAACTTGAACTTACGGATCAGTTCGTAACTTTTGTTTCACTGTTGATAGGCTCCCCACAGTAGTACAAGAGGTGAGGACAGCTACACCGAAAATCAATTTGCAGCCAACTTGGGGACAGCTTCAGCATGTGCAATGTCTGATGATGAAGAATATGATGAGATTTCATCTCAACCACTAGCACCATATGTTGGGATGGAGTTTGACTCTGTTGATGATGCTAAGTTGTTCTACAACGACTATGCATTCAAAATGGGCTTTGGCATACACACATCTGCTTCAAAGAACAGCCAAAAGAAGGGACCTGCGGTACTAATCAAGAGGGTGTTCCGGTGTGTCCATGCCGGGAAGCCAGAGAATAAGACCAATACTAGAAGTGCTTCAGAAGCAATCTCGACGGAACAACACTCATCAAGCAAAGAATCTTGGTTTGAAATGGATGTCACAAACAAGCGTCAGAAAAATAGATTGGCCCATCATGTTTGCAAAGCACACTTGATAGTTGGGCTGCAGGGCAATAAATGGGTTGTTTCATATTTTGTTGAAGAGCATACCCACCCTCTGATGCCACAGCCAGAGCGTGTACGGTTCTACCGCTCACACCGCAACATTCCGCAAGAGGATTTGGACCTCATATTGACAATGCATGATGTGAACTTCTCCACATCATCGTGCATGGGAATGCTTGGGAGGGTCCGTGGTGGAGACTGGAGGATACTGCCATATGTCAAGAGGGATGTTACAAATTTTCATTCCAAGCTGCGGCATACCATAAATCTCCAGGACATGGACATGACAGTTGCATACTTTGAAAGGCGGCAAGATGAGAATCCAGAATTCTACTATGCAAAAACAGTTGATGAGGAAACAAACTCTGTCACTGGACTATTTTGGGTTGATGGGAGGACAAGGGCATTGTACCCTAAGTACAGAGATTGTGTTTTCTTTGACACCACCTTTTGCACAAATAGGTAGAATATGCCATTTGCTCCAATTGTTGGTGTCAACAACCATTTACAAACAATTTTGTTGGGGTGTGCTTTGCTTCTGAATGAACAAATTGAAACCTTCAAGTGGGTTTTCCAGAACTTTCTGATTACGATGAACAATGTACATCCATTGAACATCATGACAGATCAAGACAATGCAATGGAAACAACCATTTCTGAAGCCTTACCAAATACAGTGCATAGGTGTTGCAAATGGCATGTCCAGAGGAAAGCGAGAGAGAAGTTGGGCAGAATACTGAGCAGGGATGGAGTTTTTGAGCAAGCTTTCTACACATGCATCAACGATCCGGAAACAGTTGATGAGTTTGAGGAGAATTGGCAGCACATGATACATTGCTTTGAATTGGAAGATAATAGACACCTTTGCAACATGTGGCGAACCCGGCATACCTGGGCTCCAGCATACTTCCGAAAATGCTTCTTCCCATTCACAAGCACTATAGGGAGGTCGGAGGGCCTCAACTCTTACTTCAAGACATTCATCAATCCTCAAGAGTCGGTTTGGAAATTTGTGCAGCAGTATGAGGTGCTCCCAGAGACGATGCTAGACCGTGAGGACAACCAAGCTTTCATTGGTGAAGCAACAACAACACCTCTTTACTCGAGATACAACATTGAGCGTCAAGCGGTCAACTTCTACACCCGGGCTGTTTTTGGCAAGTTTCAATCAGAAGTGATTGCATCAACGGGATATGTAATCAACCAGGTCCCTGTGCTTCACAATGAAAGCATTAACTTTGAGCTTTTCTCAAATTACTATGAGGATCCAAAAATATTCAAAGTAAATGTTGAGATGTCAAATGAGAAGTTTGAGTGCAGCTGCAGCTGTTTTGAGATGAATGGGATTATATGTGCACACATCATTAGGGTGATGACTCATCTAAATGTGCAAACTATCCCGCAACGCTATTTGCTACAGAGGTGGTCTGAAAAAGCAACAACACCAACAGGCTGCCAACTTCTGGATTTTGGACTCCCATCGAACAACACCCTCAAGTACAACTCACTTTGCAGGAAACTTACTTGGTTGGCCTCACAAGCTCGCGGCAATGAATTTGCATACAACCTGCTAAATGATGCAGCTAATCAGCTTGAGCCTGTTATAGCTGCAGCAAGAAGAGGGGAACTACCAGAGCAGCGGGAGGTGCATCAACGGCAAATGCCCCAGCAACAAGCAGAAACTCACAGGGTGCCAAGTCAGCAACAACAAAAATCCAATCCAACAAAACAACAAAGCCGAGGGGCCAATCCACCTTCGCAACATGAACAAACCGTTGATCCGTGTGCTGCACAACAGGGTGCCATGCTTCAAAACCCAACACGTGTTCCAAAAAAAGGGCGACCCACTGAAAAAGAAAGGAGGAGGAAGACTCTGCTTGAGCAACGAGAAGATGCACACAAGAAGAAGGCTAGACAAGAGGAGAAGAAAGAAGAAAAGAAGAAGGAAGCCAAACCAAGGGCAAAGCCTAGAACGAAGAAGAAGATGCTTTGCAAGTATTGCGATGAAGATGGCCATGCCATACAAGAATGCAAGTACCTGAAAGCTGTGATGTCTATCAAAAAATGCCGATATTGCAATGAAGATGGCCATGATGTTCAGGAATGCTCCTATCTAAAAGCTGCAATGTTGAGAGATCAAGATGTGGCTAAAGCAATAGAGCTTAGGTTGTGATGTAGAAAAAGAATTCCTTGCATTGTGACCCTACAAAAATGTTGTTTGCGATTGGAGGGAAAAGTAATACTTTGAGATCTGTAGCCAAAATTGCTGTATAGCCATTGTAATGCAAACAAAAAATGTTAGCTACTACAACATCTGAAGCTTTCTTGTGTGTCTTGAATATATTGGTGTTGACACTGACCATCACAACTTTACTGGAGAGTAACTTTAGTATTTTAAAAACAAAGTAATTTTTTTAAAAAGTTGCTTCAATTCATAATTAGTTGCACTTACTTTGCATTCGATTTCGTTTTGCTTCTAGTGCGCGCCCATAGTAAAAACTTCCCTAGTAAAAAAATCAGACATTTGTGTCTTCACCAATTCTAGCATGTTGATGATGATGATACTTTTCATCAATTTTAGCATGTTGAAAAAATGGAGTGTAACAACATGAAGGATGAAACTTCTCCAGTCATGATACTACCTAATGCATCCATTGATAAAAAAAGAAAAAGCAAGGTGGAGAAATAAAACATGACAATTGATACAATTGTGTATCCACCAATGCTATTTGCACGAAAACACACAACATACAAAAAACTCAGAAACACATTTCACACGGCGCGGGGTGTTGCAAAATGAAATCTATTTGCATGCATGAAAACATCAGCTCCTTGCAGTATATGAAAAAGGCATCAAAAGTTACAGTGCCAACCTTACTTCAAAAACATCATCTCCTTATAGTGTATGAAACACATCGAGTTACAGTGCCAGTCTTGCTACAAGAACATTTCATCTAGGGTGTTTCGCTAAAGAAAAGCGCACTAAGGACTTGAAAAAAACATAAACTACTGGCCACTACGAGCACACAACTCCAGCTCTGCCAAAACACCTCGCTAATGTTGCGTTCTCAAGAACGCCCCCCTTTTTGAAGCATCATCTTCTTCAGCTCCACAGCAGGATCCAGCTTGTTCTCAGGGTGCCTCAACAGGTCTGATGCAATCCTCATCCGAAGCTTTGGGATGTATTCCTGATAAAAAAGAAACGAACAGAGGGTCAAAATGATGTCACCAACAAAAAAATCCAACTAATGGAATGGACGTGCATTTTCATTCACATAGCAGCTCACCTGGTTAAATGATGCCATAACCACACCGTCGAAGTTCTCCAAGTATAGAATAGCAAAAAACCCGCAATCATAACTAGAGAAAAAAAGAAACACAAATGAAACAATTGTTTGAGTATATTGTTTGTGCAACATAAATCAAAAACTTTAAGATGCGAAAGAATGAAGAAAATGTTTCCTTACTAAGTTAATTGTTGTGGATGGATTGGAATGAACTCCTCAAAAGAGTCAAGATCATGTTTGAATGATGGTTCACTCCTTGCCACTCTCTTTAGATTGGTGATCTGATTTAAAATGATAACATGACACAAAGTGTGAAACGCAAAGTCTTCGAGGGGGTGGGGGCACATAGTATAGAAGAAAAACATGAGCATATAAATACCATATTGTTGGTTGCCTTGTGTAGCAGTTGCACATCTTTGCTATTCTTAATTGGGTCAAAAATGTTGAATTGCTTCATGGACAAGTTTGCAACAACTACAGCCCAATGCCTCTTCTGGACAATTGTAAAGAAAAGCTGCAAAAAATGGAACAAGTGAGGTGACAAAAGCTGCGACAAAAACATATAAATAAACAGAGAAAAAGAAGAAGCATACTAGATCACAACTTGATATGTTGCTGCTCTCGCAAGCCGTCCTAAACTCTCTTTCACAAAGTTTAGGATCAACTACTTCGGGCTCAGTAGCCAGTTGTGCCTGAAAAGAAACCAGAAACAAAGACGGGAAAGCCGTAAATGATGTTGCAAAGAAAAAAATAGTGGAAAAAAATGTAAGATGCTATAGAATGTGTCCACTAACACTCATGAAAACTGAGAATGCAAACTTCTTTGGCTTCTTAGTGCTGGCAAGTTGCTCCATGTTGAAAGTTTTGAGATAGGGAGTCATGACCTCATTGTCGATCTCAGTCCGTGACTTTAGCGAGGCATGGAAATTTTGCAGAGAGGTGTGGAAGCCATCTATTTCAATGAAAGCAGGTCTGCATATTCAAAAAAGCATAAGAGGGGATGCATTAGCAATACTGTCAAAATCGAGAGAGAGGCTTTCACATCAAAACAAAAAAGTTTCAATCAAAAAAACATAAACAACTATGGGATCTCATGAGGATATGAAAAAAAGAAAGAAGTCAAAACACTCACAGAGCTTCGCCTTCCTTTGGTTTCCTTAACTTGTATCTGCTCATAACATACTGCTGATGCAAAGCATCCCCGGTAGCATCAATCTTGATCTTCTTCATCTTCGGAACCCCGCTAGGTGACTCAGCTGCCCTTTTCTTCTTCTTGACAGCCTTCTTTGTAGCACAACTTGGACAACTACTGGAATCAACATTGGGTGTTGCACCTCCAGAGAGAGTTGAATTACCTTGCATCGAGACAAGTAAGAAAAAGAGAAAAAGTTAGATACTAGATATAAAGCTTGCAACAGAAGAAACAAGAAAAAAGGGAGAAAAAGAAACAAAGAAAAAAATGCAGCATGTAAAACACACCTAAAGACCCAACACGTAATGGAACTCTGGTGGCAACTGGAGATGCATCAAAGATTGGCTGGTTAGTCTCATTTGTTGTGCAAACTTTTGGATCAGTGCCAAACAGAGAAGCATAGATGTCTGCTGCAACTGGATGTACAATGTGATTCACATTAACCCTAGCTGCTTCTGGCGTGTTGTCAAATGTAGGCCCCGCTAAACCCGGGTGCAACACAGCAGAGGGAGTGACAACTGCCTCTGGGCTCTTTGAAGGTCTAGGTGGCACTTCGTGATGAAACCACTCATAGTCTTGTGCTTTTCATCTCCACTTCATACATATTCTTGTGCTTTTCGTATACCTGTTGCATATTCTCCGGGATCTGCTCCAAAGCATGAAACACATGAGGGCCTGGGAAAAATAATGAAAAAGAAATGGAAAAAATGAAACACAAAAATGTGATGATGATTGGGAAATGTGCACCTCCAAGTCTGCAATTGAAGGCAGTGGATGCAGCCACTCATCCAGTGAGCCACATACATCACCACCTGACTCATTATCAGTAATGTTGTGAGATCTTGCTGCATCGGGAGGAGGAGCTGTTGACCCATGCTGTTGCTTCTGACAATCAACATTGATGCAGGGGCCCTCTGATGCATATGGAGTGTTTGACAAAAGACGTATTTGCAAACAACCAAGAAAAATTGAATCATGGAAAAAAGCGGTCGTCTAACATCAAGATAAAAATTGTGACCACACATAGATAGATGTTGTCTTACGTTGCGTTTCCCAAATTCAACCTTGTGGAGGGAAAGCTTGTTTCTATCAAGTTCTGCAGCAATTTTGAAGTCGTCAGTGCTGACAAAGCATGCCCTAGGAAGCCCCAGATTGAACGTGTGCACACCAGCCAAAATCCTAGGGATGTCCAAGAAATCCATGTATATTACCTGCATTATTGAGAAGCACAAGAATCAATTACTTCTTGTATACATAGCCTGATGCAAAAGTGAGATATGGGAAACACACCAAAACATAAGGAACTTTCATAACAAAAAAGCATTGAAGAAAAATGGGCATACCGCGAACATTGGTAGACACCCTCCAATCTAGAACCCAAATAGTCCATTCTCCCTCTTTTGTTGGTACCTTTTCACCTCCCTCATGGCAATGCTGAGGACATGCTCATCCCAAGCAAACTCGTTGAGCTGATCCATATCCACCAGACTAGGGAGATAGTCTATAGGTATCATATTCCCAGTGCCGGGGGTTAGCACAAGCCCGAGTGACAGTAAAACCCAAGACCTCTGTATGGTAACAATATCATTGTTGCTTTCCTCACAAAGCACGCTGATGCAACGGCTGATTGGAGCCCTGCTCCCAGAACGATAAACATTGCGCAGCTCGTGCGGCTCGTTCCTCTTAAGCACCTCCACTGGTCTGCTCCCGCATGGAATGTTGAAAATTTTGTGCACCATGTCTCTTGTAAACAGTATAGTCTTCGATTTATGCTTGAAAAAACAGAAAACATAAATGCAAACAGTGTGTTATAGATTCGTCAAAAATGCAAAAATGCAACAATAAAAAAATGGCTATGATGCACTAAAATAAAATGCAAAGGAGCCATAAAAAAGCTTTGCTCCACTATTATACAATCTCAGTGATAGAAAAAAGCAACGGACCTAAAAAAACACTACTCAAAAACTATGGTGTTGCACTGAAGATGAAAAAAGTCTAAAAATGACTGAAAATTATATGCCACAATTTGCTAGCTCAAATAATTTAGGCTATGAAGTTGCTGCAATGAATCTCATCTAAAAATTACATTACTGGCCAAATAGAAAAAAAAACATGAAAACAAACACAAAAGTTTACCTGAATATGCTCTGTTCAGGATCGATTTTCCTGATCAACCAATCCATGAAATCACTTGGTACAGAAAAAGATCCTATATTCAGCAGCGACCCAAAACACCCCCCGTTTATCACTGCCCACTTATCAGCATGATCTTTCAATAGCAATTTCCCAATCGAATGTAACCGAGACGCAGAAAATCGTGAAGCGAAGGACCCATCAGTAGGTGCCTTGTCATCCATTGCAGCATCGCTACAAAAAATGAAAAAAGATTAGATAACTAAATTTATTATGACACATTTGAAAACAAACATGCACAGCACTGCACACATGAAAATGTCTGAAAAATCTATAACCTATCATTTCTTATCATGGAAGCATCTTCTAAAAACATGCTTGGCATAACAAAAATACCGTTCCTTCTACTATCGTAACCCATGATTGATCAAAAAAAAAAATCTCTGAACCATGATCTAAAATGTTGACATGAAAAACACAAGTTTCTAAATCAGCTATTGTCTCTGCATGAAGAAAAAAATTGAAAAGCCTAAATTACTATGGTCTATGATGTTGCTACATTGAATCATAGTAAAAAAAGTCAATTCCATTCTAACATGACAGCATCACCACGCCCCAACCCACCCCATCATCTCCATTTGGTTGCCCATAGGGAGTGGAAATCCATCCCACACAAACTCCATCAGCTCAACCCTGCTGATTGTTTTCCTATGAAAGCACAACCCCCTACTGATGCAAGCAACGCCCCGGGTGCAAGCAATGCCTTGATGCAATGTATCAAGGAGCCCCGAAAACTCCACCAAACCAAGCAGATCCGGGCGGGCCTCAAATCGCACACCTCCTGCCACTCCCCTGCCCTACACCAGATCCAGTGACCCATGAACCTAGGCAAACCTATCAACCACCACCCCACCTCAAAACTAGATCCACACCTCGCATCCCTCCTACGAACCCTAGCGCAACACTATGCAGCAGAAATGGAGGGAGCTTTGATTGCTTACTTCGCCGGAGGAACGACGTCGTTCATCGATTGCTTACTTCCAGCAACCTTCGGCGCCGCCGCCTGCCCACCGCGCACCCTGGAAGATCGTCGCATCAACGCTCTGTGTGTCGTCGCGGAGGAGAAGGAAAGGGGAGAAGGTCGTCGCGGAGGAGAAGGAAAGGGGAGAAGGTAGAGACAGACCGGGATGCTGCAATTATTGCCCCTTGGAGACACAGGTGCCAGCCAGGTGCGACCTGGTCCGCTCGTAACCCACGCGCAACCAGAAACGTCCGATCTGTCCCGATCGGACGGCGCGCGAGGCGGTTTCCTTTCGCCAGAAATCATCCGGTTGAAGTTAAACGTCTTCCTTTGCCTATTCATCCTGTCCCTGATAACCCTCCTTTTAAGCCATGGGTTCGTTCCCGTCACCTACACCAAAGCTGAATCGATCAATTGCTTGATGGCAGGAAACACTCACATTGGAGGAAGAGTGGCTTTCAGAGGAAGGGCCTGCATCGTCTCAGCTGGTGTGTGCCAAGGTGAGGAGCCACCATGACGGTCGATCCCCCAACCTCCCCTAACCCTCCCCGATGTGTGGCTCCCTGAGTTCCATGCTTTGTGCTGCGCTGACGGCAGAGATGAGGTCGTTAATGTCTGGTTGCATGGTGCAGAGGCTGCCACGGGACTCCACGGTATGGTCGCCGGCGTTCTGCACCTTCCACCGTTGTCTCCTGTAGGTGTATAGCTCCCTTCCTCTGGCCGCCCATGTCCCTGCTACAGCCGGTGGACCTCCACATATCGGAGGACGACGAGGGCACCGACGACCATGGTCAGTCCCACGACTCCAGGCATGTGGAGCTCAACATGGAGGGACTCGTCGTGGCCTGAGTATCGCTCTGGGCACGGCTGCCCACCGCCCCACACGTCAACTGCTCCAACGCCCACCAAGTGTTTGGTGTATTGTCGGCATGGGCGGATGGCTGTAGGTAAAAACAAAATTCAGTTCAGTCTAGAAATCGTATTGCTATACCCTTAATTTTGTGTTCTTCCATAAGATTAGATTTGAATTTACCAACAACAAATCGAATGTATTGAATCTAAAGAACGATGCCAAAATGAATGACTTACATGAGTTTGTAAGACATCTCCTGCGAGTCTGGGACTGTTTGAACAATTTGTACTGCAGGTATAAACACTCAAGGTGGTGGATGGCTTCATGTTGTAATCTGTTATGTTCACTCCTTCCTAAATTAATTTTTTTAGGAACCTTATCAGTTGTACAATCTCTTGGTGTTGCTCCTGGGTCCAATATATATCTGCTTGCTTAGCCAACTCATACTCTCCAAAGTTAGGCCATAAGAGACGAATATTTCCTTTACTCACATTCAACTGGTGTATACCTCGGTGTGTTAGTTCATTTCCAAATTAATTTGTAAAATAAGATTTTTAGTTACACTTAGAAAACCTCTTGGTCTTCTCCTTGGTCCAATATTTATATTCTTGCTTAACAAAACTACGCCATATGATTAATTCAACATAAATAAGTGATATTCTACTTTTTTGACGGC
>NW_025225123.1:0-10362 GCF_018294505.1 Triticum aestivum | reverse complement strand
TAATACGTGTCACAAAGAGTTTTTTTAGGGATGAACCAATGATATTTATTTTGAGGGAAGAAACAATGCAGGTAGGTGGGCCGGCCCAGACCGCAAATAAGTGTCGGATCCATATCGTGGAGCCCACAACGCTGCGCTCTCCATGCACGTCGATCACACGCACGTCGATCACGGGAGTAGTTGCCGTTCTGTTACACAATTCTGGGATCGTACTAATCCATATGTTCCTAATCCCTACGATTGAGGAGCACGTTCAGCCTCGCTTCAACGAAGGAAAATATAGATCGCGAGATTGGCCACAGGAAAGTTACGACAACCTAGGCGTCGACCTCGTATATAATCTACTCCTCCTCGCACATGTCGTCGACTAGATCGACTCCTGCCGGCGAGGCGTCGATAGCTCCCTCCGCCGCATCCCACACGCCATAAAAACCCGGAGAAGATCCAGGTCGTTCGCACGTGCAGGCCGACCTCGACGAACTACATCGAGAACGCATCGCCGACTTCTTTCATCTTTGTCGACCGATCAAGTAAATTGTCCTCCTTCCCTCGCGCTTGCATAGCAAGCTACTTCCTTCGTCTCGTTGCTTTGATGGACTTAGGTTTACCACATATTTTCAACTAGTATGAACTAGACTAGATGCATTCTGACCAGATGGCGTAGATGAAAACATTCTTTGGTTCTTTCATAGCATGGTAGAATAAGATGTTGTTTCTCGAGAAGCATGATGCAATACATTTTTTGTCACAAGATCCAATTATATTTTTGTCACACGATCCAATTATATTGTTGTGCACATAGAACATTAAAGAGTTATTAACATTAGATGTTGATGAACCTCAAATAGGTACCATTGCTATAGACTCTAGTTTATTTACAGGTGAACAATTTGTCACCCTGTTAGTAAGACAACCAGACGAATAAGTAACAGTTTACCATATTAAATTTATTGATTATATAATTTAAATGATACTCAAAGAACTTGATCAGATGCAAGTAAATTCAATTACCAATTGTAGTTATTTTTTTATTGCCTCATGTCAGCACACACTTGGCTGCATGTTGCAGTATACATGGTGATAGTATTGTATTTCCATTAGTGTTATTTTTGCATTAGTGTTAGCTACTGCCAGAAAATTTTATATTTTTGCATGCCTATTGTTATTTTTGCTTAGTGTTAGCCAATGTCACGAAGTTATATATTTTGGGATGTGCATGTACAAGGAGATCCATTATAGCAAGGAGTCACGATGGCAAGAGGCAGTGGCACAACCTAATAGCCACCTAGCATGAATGAAACAAAATCGGTAGGATGCAACCGATGGGCACACTGAAACGGGTGCTCGTGCATGCCCGGCATGTTTTGGGATGTGCATCCGGTCTTTGGGCACTGTTGTTTGGCTAGACAGGGGTGTTTTGGGATGTATTCCCGGACTTTCAAAACAACCTTTGTGAAATCAACAATACGGATGAGAAAGAGATAAAATCTAGGGAGCCACTAGGCATCAGACTACTGCAAAAATGCATCTAACAGACTAGTCCTAGGCCATTGGCTAAGAAGCAAGATGGACGTCGGATCTGGTAATTAAGCTTTGCTTGAAATTGGCTATTCCGTCAGTCCATTGAGTGCTTCCTTGTACAAATTGATACGCTATAATAGCTCGCTAATTCTGTTTTCCCATTTTTTAGGAAACTAACTTCAGATTTAAGGAACCTAATAAAAGCTCTAGGGAAATGAAATTCCACGCCATGTAGTATGCTTCCCTATACTAAGCATTAAATTGTTTCCAAAAATAACTATTTTTCTTTCATATGAAGAAAAATTTGTTACTGATTAATATGAAATTTCATCCTGTGCAACTTATTATTGCTTCGTACCAAGAACATCTTGCTTGTGATAGAGACTGCTTCAAATATGAACGGACATTGCTTTCATCTAGTATTTTGTTTCAAAACTAGTAAAGTTGTGTTCCGAACAAACAAATAATTGTCTTGTAGGAGCATTAAATTGCTTCCAAGTGAGCAACACATATTTCTACCACATTGCTTCCAAAATATGATAGTGTTAGCTTCAAATGAATCATTTTTTTGTTTCTACCGCCATTGCTTCCAACATAGAATAGAACTTTCTTCTAAAGGAAAATAGTATTTGCTTCTAATGATGACAAGAATTTGGTTACATATACAACACAGATATGTTACATGGTTAGGTTGTGCCAATAATGCCACTGTGGTCCACCACAAATAGCACGGAGCATGCACGAGGGACACGCCAGCGAGAACATATAAGCATGCCCACTAGGTTTGATGCATACTTAAACATGGGCACTGCCTTGTAGACAAATGTTTCCAAGGAGGAACATCTAGTAGATCGGAGGGAGGCCGTGAGCAACGATGATGGCCTCGATGAGGAACAACACGGGCTTGCTGATGACCTCAACACCAATGTCCTACTTGTAGGCAGTTAACATGTGGTGCTAAATCATCTCCTGGAAGTAACAAAATAAGACAAATACATTTCTAGCTTGTATTTGTGAAAACAAACGTACTACCATGTGTGCAGAATGTAAATGTAAGTTTATCAAAAAGTAATGAAGCATATAAAATTAGGATGGAAGCAAGTCAGGAGATAAGTTGAAGCGATTATTGAGTAGTAATGAAGCATTAAAAATTAAGCAGTGAAGAAGCTAAGGTACCAGAGGTTGAGTGTTGAAGCATCACTTGACATTATTTGAATCAACACAGTGGATTATTCGCAGGAAAATGAATGTAGCTCATACTGTTGAGGTGGAGCAGCCGTTGAACATTACGTATCTGGCATTGAAGCATGCAATGAACATAGATACTACTAGCCAAAGCTCCAACTGATTAAATGGGTGCATAAATTTTTGATATATAAAGCAAATTCATCGAAGCGCACATATGTACACCGGTAAACAACTCAAACGCATACGTAAGCTCACCCTGCACATAAGAAAATCAGTGTTCAAATCACCATTTGGCATTTTGAAACAAATAATAAAATAGATTGGAGGCATGGAATTATAAGGAATAGATAATCGCTTGGAAATCTTGCATTGGTATCTCACTAATTCGGTAGGAAATCATGTAACCATATTGTTAGATAAATTAAGAAGCATGGTTGTATTGCGATGCTCTAGTTATACATAAGAAGCACATATAGGAGCCCAACGAAGCATGGATTCTAAAGCAAAAACTTGTTGCTATCACAACATAGATGCGATGCATTGGAAGCGTCCAGTTATGAAAAAAATAGGATCTCTTTCTTCCAAGATCCGGTTGCTGAAATGTTTGATGCGCAAATTAATATCATCAACATAATTGGGGTCATGTAGGCTTATATGAACAAAAAATCTGCACAAACATGAAATCAGCACACGTCCATTTGAATAGAAGTACACTGTAACACGAGCATGCTGATTGGTACTTCAAGATTCCAGAACCAGGTTATTTGTAGTATTTGTACTTTGAATCTTTGATGCAGCAAAGATATCGACACGTAAAATAATTTAAAGACTCAACTAATTAATGGGTGCTGGCGCTGTGCACACCTGATGCCCCCAAGATGACCGGGTTGATCTGCACAACCTGGTGAGGAAAATAACACGATGAAGACGACGGGCGTGGCCTCCCAATGCCGGGCCGGCGGACCGGCGAGGCCGCAGAGGGGCGCATCAAGGGGGACAAATGTGGGCGCTGGTCTGATCAGAGGCGAGGTTAGTTCGAAGCACGGGGTGTAGGGGATAGCGTTTTGATGGCACTGGTCAGGACACGTACCGTGAATGGCGAGCTCAGGGGTGAGGTCCCATGGAAGGAAGAGAGTGGAGCGGGGGATCCGGGGATTTGGGAGAGATGGATAGGGCGAAGGAATAGCAGGGTGGTTATGGAAACCTTGCTTAAAACTGCCTGGTTAGTAGCCGAACAAGGGATTATGCTCAGCCGTTGGATTAAACAAACATCGACGGAGCACGAGTGGTCTGAGGATTGCTCAGTATCAGAAGTATAATATTAATTGTTTCCCTAAAATATACTCTACTTCCATTAGTTAATTGTTCTACTAACGTGACGGATGGAATCTTAATGCAGAGGGGATATTTAGAAGAAGAAGCCACCATCACTATGTTAGTGACACAACATAATGGCAGCCGATGCGAAACAGACATTACACCCTCGATACTCAATAGGCACTCTTGTTGTTGCTTTAGCCGCTAAGATGCACCGGAGTATACGGATGGATTAGAGCGTAATGGTGCACCGACTAGACCGGTCAACTAGCTCCGATGGACAAGAGCCGCGCATGCATCAAACCGAAAGTGGAGAAATGGTCGGCAAGCCACGCTACCAAACACTAATGTGACCCCCGAACCACTTGACAACCTTATACAAAAAGTACGAGAAAGCACGGAAGGATCGCAAACTGAGGTGACCAGACCAACCGGGCAGGCCTACCGGCATCCAAAACCAGAGTGAATTTGGGTGGATGGCTCCTAACTGGCAGATAAGCCCACCGGTTACGTGGCTATGAAACCATTGTGATTTGCTCCGCGGCCATCTTCAGCAAGAAATCCACGTGGAGCTCAGGAAAAAAATAATTTCACAAACCTTATTATTTGCAATTCGTATTTATAACTTCCGCCATGTAGTCCGTGCAAAGCCGACGAATGGCTGGCCCGCCGAGCAATATTCGATTGATCTGAACAGTTAGCAGGTGCTTTTTATGTACATCACCTGCTAATCGATGCATGATACGGGTAGGACCAGTCTGAATGATTGCCCAATGTATGTCTAACGCAATCCACCTAAAAAGATGTAGCTTTCTTAATGTGACTTTGTTTTTGTGGAGTACTATGGAAGATGTAACCCCCAACAACACGATGCACATTAAACACACAAATGCAAACACGTTCTAGAATTAAACTTCAAAAAAATAAATAAAGCGTAAGCATACAAAGAAAGACAAAACCTGAAATTATACCGTCTAGCTCTCAAAACAACCACACACAACACATACCATGCAGAAATGACTTTCACATATAAAAGTACAATAGGTTAGAGACATTTGAGAGGCACGACAACAATTCAATGACGGAAACGGCTTTCCTCTTTGCTCGGCGGGGTTGATCATCGGTTCATTAGATGCTATGTTTGGGACTAGCTTGTACTATATACAACTGGTTGAGAGATGTCGCTTTCATCGTGTGACTTTGTTTTCGTGTAGTACTAAGGAAGATTCTAGGCATATGCATGCTGAGAATAGATGTCTCTGACATTGATGAAAAGTATGTGACACATTAGTCAAATTCTGATTTTTTTTAAATAAGCCATCTATTTTCACATCATAATCTTTAATTTTATGAAAAGTAATAAAAATCTACTTTTTTATAACGCAGCCCATCAAATAGTAATCTAAATATTTACAGAATATTATAAACATAAAGATATACATAATACATGGTGGAAAACATACAGTTTGGATCTCAAAGGCAACATGAAGGGCAATGGGTTGCCGAGAAACATGCAGAAATGAATTTCACATGTGAAGAAGACAATGCAGTAGAGATAGTTGAGACACATGGCAATGATTAAACGGTGGAAGCAGCTCCATCTACACTCGGTAGGGGCTGGTTCTATTAGTTCATTATATGTGATGTTTCAAACTAGCATGTCCATACAAGTTGTTGACAGGTGTCGCTTTCATTATGTGACGTCATTTTTGTAGACTACTAGTGAAGGCAAATTTGATAATTTTGACTTGTGGATGAAATCATTTCACAAAATGAACTCCTTCTAAAAAGAATTTCACTCAGCTGACCTTTTTGAGTGGAGCCCAACACGAAGGCACCACACTACACTGTGCAGCGCCTGACTGACAGACGCTGCACGCCTAGCCAGCGTCGCACCCGGGTGATCCGAAAATTACTAAGTCAGTGCGCAGCACCTGAGAGCTAGGCGCCACACTATACAGTGTAGCGCCTAGCGTCTAGGCGTTGCACTAGTGGTTGCTTCATTTTGTAGTGGAAAATAATGCAACCACTAGTGCAACGCCTAAAGGCTAGGCGCTACACTGTATAGTGTGGCACCTAGCTCTTAGGCGCTCCACATTGACTTAATAATTTTTGGACAGTTCGATGTGCGACGCTGGGCAGGCGTGTAGTGTTTGTCAGTCAGGCGTTGCACAGTGTAGTGTGACGGCTTCGTGTCAAGCGATACTCAAAAAGGTCAGTTGAGTGAAAATTTGTTAGGGACAATTTATTTTGTGAAATGATTTCATCCACAGGTCAAAACTGTCAAATTGTCCACTAGGGAAGATGTAACACCCAACAACACAATGTGCATTAAAAACACACATCCAAGCATGCTCCAAAATTAAACTTAGAATTTAAATGATGCACTAAACATACGCATGATAAGAGTAGATGTCTCTGAACTCAATGGATTTTTTAAATTAAAGTTCAAGTGATGTATTTCATGGAAATCTTTGAATTGAAAATTTACCAAATTCCCACAACCCCATCGTATTTTGTTACAGGATGGGCAAGAAACTATGCAGAATTGTGCAAGCCATTGAGGACCTTGTCACATGGATGAATACCTATGGATTCAAATAGATGCAGCACATGCACCGCCATCTAAGCAGTGGCGCACTACAGATTCCATCAACTCGGACTCTGAGAATGATATTGTCAGCAGGTCCAGAGATGAAGAGAAGGAGAAGATCGAGAGTATATTGGTTGGTCAAGCTAATGACAGGGATCTCATTGTCCTTCCCATTGTTTGAATGGGTGGGCTGGGCAAGATCACCTTTGCTGAGCTGGTCTACAATGACCAAGAAATCAAGGAGTATTTCTAGCTACGGAGGTATTGTCATGTGTCTGTCAAATGATTTTGATGTTGTTAAGATTGCAAGCAACATCTGTCAGACCAATGAGATTAATTGTGAAAAGGCATTGCATGAAGTTCCGAAGGAAGTAACTCGGAAGAGATACTTTATTGTGTTGGATGATGTATGGAGTGAAGATGTTGATAAGTGGGAAAAACTCAAGGCGTGCCTGAAGGATAGTGCCAAGGAAAGTGCAATACTGACTACCACACGTAATGCACTAGTGGATCAAATTATGACGACGTGCACTAACGATACGCTTAATCTTGAAAATCTAGACAAAGTATAACTGAAGGAAATATATGAGAAAAGAGCATTCTGTTTGCAAGATTCAAACGAAGTTGAGCTAAGTGAGATGGTTGAAAACAGCAACGGAGCTACGTTGAGGTCGAGCCCCCCCCCCCTCTCCTAGCCTTGGAATATTTTGCAAAGAATTTTTTTTCTGTAACTGCATTGCTTAAAGTAAATACAGACTTTTACCACCTCCAAGACTTCATATTTTTCCATTGGCCCACCCAGTCATCCCAAGCTAGCTCCGCCACTGGTTGAAATGATTCTGGATAGATGTGGGGCTCCCCTTTAGCTGCCAAAGTCTTTGGATCTATGTTGTGTAACAAGACTACCATCAAATAATGGAAGAACATACTAACCAGAACTATCGATGGCAATGAGAAGACAAGAAATTTTGCAATACTCAAACTCCGCTATGATGACTTGTCATCAAACTTAAAAACAATGCTTTGCTTGTTGTGCAGTATTTCCCAAAGATTACGAGATTGATGTGGAGATTTTAATCCAGTTACGGATGGATCATGATTTCATATCATTGGTGCAACGTGACCATTTTGAAAAGGTAGGCAGAGAATCTTTTTAACAAGCTAACTGAGGTCATTCTTTCAAGAGGTCACGCAAACCCCCTTGACGCATTTTGGGGGGAGATCCGTTCCAGAAGAGTATGCAAGATAAATCATCTTATACATGACATTGCCTCATCTGTTATGGGGAAATATTGTCTTACCATAGTCAATAAGCCTGATCAAATGGAGTTGCTGTCAGCAGGACCTACTCGCCACTTGTTCTCATCATATGAGTATGTCTAAACTCTTTTAGATAATTATCTAAAGAAACACTCGCCCGCTCTTCAGACACTATTGTATACATATAGCTTCACTTGTGGCTCGACACCACATTTGTCAAAGCACAATCATCTGCCAGCACTGCAACTTTTTGAAGAGTGCAAATGGACAAAGCTAGGCACTCCGACAGAGGCAATACCTGAGGTATCTTGATCTCTCAAGGAGCTGGTATATGAGCGGACTTCTCAATGAAATAAGCACATTGTATAATCTACGGACCCTTACTGGTTGCCGGAATCTTGGTTAACTTCCAAAGGATATGAAGTATATGACAAAGCTCTGCGACCTATATACAAATGGATGCACACCATTGAAGTGCTTGTCTCCAGACCTCGGGCAACTCACTTCTCTACAGACTCTAACATACTTTGTGGTGGGTTTTAGTCCTTATTGCACTACTATTGGAGGACTACGGATATAAATCTTGGTGGTTAAACAAAACTATACAGTCTTCGGTTTGTAACTGAACAAGATGCTAAAGCATCCTGCCTTGGAAATAAAGAGGAACCCACATATTTTATCTATTGAATGGAGCAATGATAGCAGTGGGGAACTGAAACAACACATAGATGTGCTTCATACTCTTAATCCTCTTGCCACGCTGGAGTTGCTAAGAATACACTCGTATAGAGCTTCTGGCTTCCCAAAATGGGTGAAAGATCTTACTTTACTGCAGCATTTGACCAAACTGGTTGTACAATGTGTGAGGAATTTCCCCAATTGGTCGATTTAAGGCCCTTGAAGTTCTTGTTTTGGTAAAGTTTGATAATCTGCAAAGCCTATGCAGGGATAGTTCGACTGCAACATTTCTAACATTAAAACACCTCGGATTAGAACAAATGGAGATTTTGGAGAGATGGGTGGCAACAGAAGGAGAAGAATTAATATTTCCTCTACTTGAGTATGTTTACATTGAGTACTGCCCGAGGCAAACAACTCTACTTGAAGCACCAAAACTCAAAGTTATTGACGTAGAGGAAGACAAGACTCAACTTTCCTTGTCAATATTTGAATCCAAGCACAAGTCTTGCTTATCTGACTTATGGTTGTCTGTCAGTGATACAGAAGCAACGCAAGAACTGGAGCTTGATAAGGATCCTGAAGTATCCCTTTTTACACTAATGTCTAAAGTATCCCTTTCTACACTAATGTATTTTGGTTGCAGCTTCTTGTTACGCTCAAGTCCTTTGCAGCCAATAGTTGGGGGTCTAGAAATATTTTGGTCAGCTTGGGGAATTAGTGATCGACAGTTGTGATCCACTCATCTACTGGCCTGAAGAAGAGTTCCGAAGATTGGTATCATTGAATAGTTTATACATTTATAGTTGTAGCAAGCTAGTAGGCCCCATCCGGGTTAAAGGATATATTGTACTTGAGGGAGGGATCAACTCCAGCCAAATCTGAAAGATCTAAAGATACATCAATGTGGATGCTTGACAGAGCTTTTCGTTCTTCCCCCTTCTCGCTTGGGGATTGAAATTATGTGGGGCTGCCTTCTTGAGTCCATACTGGGGCAGGATGATAGAGAGTTGTTCCGCATCTTGTGGATGGGGGAGTGTCCATACTACAATACGCGAATGACACAATTCTTTTCATGGAACATAATCTCACAAAGGTTAGTAATATGAAGCTAGTACTTTGCTTGTTCGAACAATTGTCGGGACTTAAAATCAATTTCAACAAAATTGAGTAGTTCTGCATTGGGAGAGCCAAAGAAGAACAAGATGCTTGCAGACAATTGTTCGGATGTGAAATGGGCTCCCTACCATTTAGTTTCTTAGGGATTCCAATTCACCACCACAAATTATCGAATAAGGAGTGGAAGTGTATTGAAGATCGATTTGAAAAAAAGACAAAGTTGCTGGAAAGGAAAGCTTATGTCTTATGGAGGTCGGCTTGTGTTGATAAACTCAGTTCTTACTTGTTTGCCGATGTTCTTTTTATCATTCTTCAATATAATGATAGGGGTATGGAAAAGATTAGATTTCTATCGATCTTGCTTTTTCTGGCAATCTGATGAGGTTAAGAAGAAATACGGATTCGCCAGCTGGGATATCATTTGCTAGCCCAAAGACCAAGGTGGGTTAGGGATCGAGAACTTAGAAGTTAAAAATAAGTGTCTCTTAAGTAAATGGTTATTTAGATTATCTGTTGAGACTGAGGGAACTTGGGTACAACTTCTGCCCAGATTACCGCTAGACCTAATGATTCGCCATTTTGGAAGGGGTTAATGAGGATAAAAGAAACATTTTTTCATAGGGTGAATTTCGTTATTGGCAATGGAACACAACTAGATTATAGGAAGATGTGTAGTTTGGGGAGAT
>NW_025225122.1:0-12248 GCF_018294505.1 Triticum aestivum | reverse complement strand
AATGGTCCCTCCGAAATGCGGTGATTTTTTCGACCATCTCCAAATCACCTCAATTTTTGCACACATGATCTCTTGCACAAACAAAACTAGGTTTTCAATGTTTTATATATTTTTTGAATTTTTTATGCCCTGCCCAATGCCAGTTCAAAACAAGCGGCTTCACAGAGCCACTATAAATTGTACAAAATTATAAAAAGGAAATCTTTCTTATTCTTTCTATTTATATCAAGGAGATCATGCCTACAAAAATTAAGGTCATTTGGAGGTGGTGCGAAGACCTTGCTACAAGAACTGGATTAGGTGAGACCAAACGGTCCGTCCGAAATGAGGTCATTTTTTGGACATCCTCTAAATCACCTCAAAATTTGCACATATGTTCTCCTTCTCAAACATAGATACGTTACCAAGGTTTCACAATTTTTGAAAAAAAATTCTGAATTTTTTATGCCCTGCCCAATGCCGGTTCGAAACATGCGGCTTCACGGAGCCACTATAAATTGTAGAAAAGGAGATCTTTCATATTACAAAAAATCAACTTGCATTTCATGAAAAAACTCCTTCATATTACAAATAATCATTACATCTTTATTCAAGTGTTGTTTTTTGCACACACACACACCATCTTTAACTACTTTTTTTATTATTATTTGATGAAATGATGGAATATGTGCTCAGTTATTGGAATATTTGATCATATGGTGGAGTATTTGCTATTTTTGCTTACTCAAATGATGGAAAGATGTCATATGTGTGGATGAACAATTTCCACTTACTTCACTAAACAACATTAATTAACTTAAGGCAAAGTTGTACATTTGGTACGATTTGCTTATGGGCAGAGCATGTTGCACATGGCCACAACATGGGAATTTATTGCACCATTGCCATCGCATGTTCCACATGGCCACAGCATGGGAAGTGTTTGCAGCATGCCTGATCAGTGAAGTAACACTGATGTGGCATGTCTGATCATTGCAGCAGGTAAATTCAAACAAATCATACATCTAAGGAACCATAATGGCAAATTTAAGGGACACAAATATAGATAGCAATATATATTACTACCATAGATAGCAGCATCCACACAACGCACTTGCTGATGCAGACACCTCCAAGTTCAGAACACTAGCATTAGATAAGTTCAGACCACACATCACAGTACTACACTTAGATAAAGTTCATACTACATTACCACTTCAAGTTTCCACCATCAGACTACCACATAAAGTTCACCAAAAGAACTGAGGCTTCCTCCATCATATGACAACCAGGGTCTAGGGCAACTACATGTTAGGGTTTCTCAGGACCTTCAGGAGGGTAGAATGCTGAGCCCTGATCTTGTACTCATCACTGTTGATGGATGTAGCCCGACAATGTTCCATCAGATGCTCCAGCAACCCAGACCTGGGCTTGGGCCTGCTGCAGTAGGAGCAGCGGTACTTGTCCGCCCTCCAGTTGTAGTACGTACCAGATCCTTGGGCCCTGATCTTCTCCATCACTTTCTCTTCAAAGGACTCGACGTTCCCCTCGACCACATCATCTCCAGATTAATACTGCACACATTAATGACTGACATCAATACATTATGCATTCAAATACTATAAACACTAACTCAATGCACAAATAACATTTGAACTAGGCCTTACCTCGTACGGCTCATCTTCATCACTGTCATATGGGTAGTACCCAGATGAGTCCCACTTCCTCTTGTTGCCAACAAGATCCTCCTTCTCCTATATTGTCAACCAAGCAAATCATTTACAAGGAATTGAATTGCAGTTCAAATAATGTCATTACAAACAAGTTGTTTTTGCATAATGATGGAAAGCTCCTAACTATATTGAAAAGGTGCACAGGTTACACATTGGTATGTACATTTCAACAACTAATTCATAGACTATATATGAAGCTATATAGATACTAAACAATAGGGTTATGAACATAGAAGTTCATTCATATGGACATACAAATCCAGATTTTGCTTTTGAACATGCATATGAAGGTATAAATGAATATCATTCCTCTCTTATTAACCAATGAAATAGGAGTTTTTGACAGACAATGCAAATAGGACCTTTATATATAACTTCACAAACATATCAGGTTTTCATTTCATTTCTAAATATTAATAAATATTTAGTTCAGTGCAGTTCTGAATGAGGACTCATATGTCAGAATGAGTGAAATGGTGAAGCCTAACTCCTACATCTAATTAAAATACCCTAACTCCAGCATCTAATAAAAAAACACTAACTCCTAGATCCACTGGATCATTGAATCACAAAGTTTACTTACATATATCATTGGATATAAATGAATCCAGTACAAATAACACTAACTCATACATCTAATTAAAATATCATAACTCTTACTTCTACTGCATCATTCAGTCACACCATTTAATTACATTTATCTCTGGCTATAAATGAATCCAATACAAAAGAAACCTAACTAAACATCTAATTAAGAAACACTAACTAGTACATCTACTACATCATTCAGTCACAAAATCTATATATAACTGTCTATAAATGAATCCAATACAAATAAACCTTAACTAATCAACTAATTAAAAAAACATAACTACTACATCTACTGGATGTGATTCAATCACAAATTCTACATATCAGTGCCTCTAATTGAATCTAATACAAAAAATCCCCAACTAAACATCTAATTAAAAAACCATAACTACTACATCTACTGGATGTGATTCAATCACACATTCTACATATCAGAGGCTATAAATGAATCCAATACAAAAAAACCCTAACTAAACATCTAATTAAAAAACCCTAACTCTACTACATCTACTGGATGTGATTGAATCACAGATTCTACATATCAGTGGCTCTAATTGAATCCAATACAAAAAATCCCCAACTAAACATCTCATAAAAAAACCCTAACTACTTGATCTACTGGATGATTCAATCACAGAATCCAAACTTAACATTCACTATAAATCAATCAAACATCTAAAAACCTTATCAGAAGGGGATGCAGCAACTAGCAACAACAAAAACCCTAACACCTAAATCTACTGCTTAACGGGGGTAACTAGCAACGGAGGGGACTGCTGGCAAGGATTACCTGCAGGTCCACGTGCTCGCCGCCGGCCTCCGCAGGTCTATCAGACGGGCCGCTCGACGCCGTCACGCCAAGCTCCGGCACGGCCGAGTCCGCCACGGCGGAGTCCGCCACGACCACCTTCTTCTCCTCCAGATCCGCCGCCGCATCGACCGATCCAGCGCGTGGGGATGCAGCACCTCCTGCACCCGCACCGCCGACGAGGGTCTGCATGGCATCTGCCATGGTCTCCGCGCCCGTCTTCTGCAGATCTCCGTCCGCGACGGCGGCTTCGCCACGGCCTTGCTCCATCCGAGCCAGAAGCAAGCAGGAGAAGAGAGGGAGGCGGTGGTGGTGAGCGAGCAGGTGGGGTGGCCGGTGAGGGAGACGATGAGGCAGAGGAGAGAGGAGGGAGAGGGAGGCGATTTGGGGGAAATGGGGTGGGCGATGCGGCCCGTGCCCGTTCCCCTCCTCTTATACTAGGGGCCTTTTTTTTAAACTATCCACGAACACGTGCACACGCACGACCGCGGGGAAACGCAACCGCCAGCGTATAATACACGTACACGCCCGGCGTACAATAGTACACAGGCCGGCGCGGTCTCATACAAGGCTCTACGACTGGTCTACGCGCGCTCTACGCCCACCTGAAATGACCATCGTGCCCCTCGTTACGAACCGCCATCGACGCATCTGGACCGTCCTTGTGTTTTTCGCACTCGCGTTCAGCCCGGGGGGAGCACCGGAGCAGAAACGAATGGGAACGGCTATAGGTCTTCTTGGCTGAGTCATACCAGACTTGTCCTTGACGGTGATGAGTTTGGCTGGTACTGGGTCTGATCCTACGAGGAGGCCACAGTAGCCTGCTCTGCGGATTTGAGGGAGGATCTGGGCGTGCAATAGGATATAACTCCAAAATTCCCCTCCTTCTAATTTCTGCCCAAGCCCAATTAGTGCTATTTGAACATTAACGTGATTTATCCTGCAAAAAAATAAATTAATCATGATCGAATAAAACACTGACAGAAAACATAAGTTCCCAACTTGACTGATTAGCACTAGATCGAAGCAATTAGAGCCTTAACCAAAACTTTTGACCCTTGAACAATTATAATTGAGACAACAACAAAAAACATGATCGATAGCATTAAAAGCTAAGATTTAAGGCCTTTTGCCTTAAACAGGATTGCATCAAGAAAAGGCCTAATAACCGTTCTAAAAGAAATCAAAACAAGCTCATGATACGATACCGATATTAGAATTAACTTTGGGGATTAACATACTTAGGATCTCTGATCTCTTAATTAGAATACCTTATTAGACAATATAAGCGGAAGCATGATAAAACTTGTGATGGCCGTTGGAGGTGGCCGAGGCGTAATCCTTTGCCTGCTTGGTGTACGCATGAAGAAAGATGGAGCCACCATGATGTAGGCGTGCAGGGGCAGCAGCAGTGTCCCGTAACATCATGAGGGCCGCCTACATAGTGCTAGTGCAAGCCGGCGGTGGTTGTCGGTCTTCCAGCCCTTTGGCTCCCTCTTTTTAGGATCGGTCGATTTGGCCCTCTAGCGGTGTTAACTCGTGTGTACTCACTTCTGAAGAGGTACGGGGCCTCTTCATTATATATGTGTAGCTGGTGGGCAGGGGACCGAAACCAATCGTTAGTTTTGGGTGCCCCGGATCAAAGCACCAACGTGGGAATATAATTCCCCTTTTATCTCGGTCTACAACAACCTAAGATCAATTCCAACGAGAGACACCATCAATCTGCATAGCTTCGGTTTCAATTAGCACCATTCATACCAACAATATTAATTTCGCTTTGCGGATTAGTGTGATCATCTTTTGGTTGGGTCAACGTCCTTATCTGAGGATTCACAAAAAGATTGGCTGCCTGCCAAAATAATTTTAGGGGAATGGTCCTTTTCACCCTCACAATCTGCATATCTTGGACAAGTCTACATCAGCTCGCTGTTTTTCTTGTTCCACACCAGAAGGAAATGCAACATTAACGTTCTTGTCTTCTTTATCATCTGTACATATGTTAGATAAACTACTCATGAGTAACTATTTACCATGCATATTAGTTACTTCGTAGATATTCTTCCTTATAGAGCTATGTACCTTTCGTGGATGCTTGTTCTGCAGCCGAAACCATGTATCTCCAGCCTGCTGATATTCTTCCTTACAGAGCTATGCACCTGTATTCATTTACTTTACTCTTTCAAGACCAAGTTACCACACATTAGCTAAGGCAATACACGCACAATCAATTGGTCTTGTTGCTCAGTTTTGCTTACTTATCAGCAGGTTGGTGTTCAAATATTTTTAGGTGTTTAAACTAATCCTACTACCAATGTTTTTATGGCGTAACACGTTTTATGGCGACCGACCCCCTTCATAACATTATAACGCTTATGGCGTATGGCGTGGCGACATTATAGACACAATGTAACTTTGTATGAGAGCAAATGAAATCACAACTTCATAGACATAATCTAACTCTTTAATATGTATGACAACAAACTGAAGCACCTAGCAGAGTCTGAATAGCTGGATGGAGCTCGCAAATCTGGAGGGGAAAGGGGGTGTGGCCGTCTGGCAGAAGGAGTGGAGAGGTGCACAGCAATTTCAACCTGTTATGGCCTCTGGAAACTCTTTTCCCTCCATATATCTCCTTTTCCTTCTCTCTCTGCCCGCCTCTGGAAAGTGGAAAAACTCCTTTCCCTCCCAATCTCCTTTCCTTCTCTCTCTCCGATTTTCCCTCCGGATCTCCTTTTTCTTCTCTCTTTCTCTTTGCCTGTTACTGGAAACACTTTTTCCTCCCAATCTCCTTCACCTTCCCGCCCCACTGCTGGTTGCTGGTCCCGGTGCGCACCAACTCTCCTGCCATGGCGTCCAGTTTCAGGCATGGCGACCAAAAACACATCATATGGACGATATGGGGACGCCACACGCCAAAAGTATTGCGAGCCTGAACACTTCAGGCTGGGACCATGCGACCCCATTATATCGTCGCTAAGCGATGAGATAATGACGCCTTAAAAACATTGCCTACTAGAACTTGCTTGATGAAACCAGTGTATGCTATTATCAAATAATGTCGTTACTTCCTGATCTATCATTATAACATATAATGAGATAAAAGTATATCTATTAAACTGCATACACATGGTTTCAATACTCGGCTGGCCGATGAATTTTTTGCCATGGGTGCAAAGGGTCATCCAGTAACCTGAAAAGGTGCAGGTGTGCATGAGCCCCCTGGCCCGTCTACACTACAACAGGAAGTAATGACAGAGCATACTCTTATCATCAGGACTCGGCATTTGTATGGCACACTCAATCATAGGCCCAGCCAACTCCATCCCCTCTTTCAACTCCAGCAAAACATAAAAAAGATACACTAGGTGGATAAGAATAACAATCAGCATACACTGTGCGGAATGTGCACAGGATCATTGTTGGTGAGAGAGCGAGGGAGGAAGAGGGGATAGAGATAGGGAGTACCATCTGCACCCTGGTTTGAATCCGTTGATTGTAAAGCAACAGGCAGATCACTAGCACAACCTCCAGAATCAGTGTGCAGTGCTTCAACAACCGTAGTATCTTGCTTAGGACTAGTCACATCAATAGCAGCAGCCTCATTTTGCAGATCACTAACATCAGCTTGTGTGGGGCAGGAGTATCCTTAATATCCTTAACTGACTAACTGAGGTGCAGTCTATAAGTATCTCAGGATGTAAGAGTTATTCCCTGGTGCAAAAAGATATTAGGCATCATGTGTAGTGGTGCAGTGGGGGCTTTCCTCCTTTTCAATAAAATAAAATAAATTAAAATCATGTGTAGTGGTGTAGCTTTTAGGCTGTTTCTTCTTCTGGTGTAGCATCCTGTAGGTGCAATAGGTGTTCTTTGCCTGACGCAAAACTGTTAGAGCAACTCTAGCAGACCCCGTATATGTCGCAAACCCGCAAAATTCCGATGAGTATACGGGCTTGGATCATAAATATTCTTTTACCGCGGCCTGCAATCTGCCCCCCTCCCCCAGCAGTATATCTACGGGTTCGCAGGGCATATGCGGGTTGAAACCCTATCCCGCCGCCGCCGCATCTCGCCGCAATACCCCACTCCCCACTCACATTTCTCGCCGCCGGTGAGCCCCCTTCCGCCTCCGGCCGCCATGTGGGGCTGCATGTGGAGCTCCGGCCGCAGCTCCGGCGGGGCGGCAACCCCGAGCGCAAGCGGCGTGTCCGCTCGGACCGGCGTGAGGAAGCGCGCGACGAGGAAGTGGACGAACAAGGGCCTCGAGCTGCCGCCGAGCCTGCTCCTTCGCGAGACAGAGGAATACGACCGTCGGCATTGGCGTACGCCCTCCTCGGCCGCGGGCCCGTCCTCTGCCGCGAGATCTTCCCACGCCGTGAGCTCTTCCTCTTCCGGCGCGGGGCTTCTCCCCATGAAGAGGGAGTGGTCGGAGGAGATCGAGGTCGTCACCGTCAAGCAGGAGCCGGAGGAGATCGAGCGCCGAGGGGTCGTCGGGCCCGAAGTTTTCGTGGCCGATTTCGACGAGGTCGTGGCCACCATTGCCGAACGGAGCCTGCGCGAGGAGGCGGAGCGCCGGTGCCACGACGAGGAGCTCGAAGATCTCATCCTCAAGAAGGCGGTCGCGGCCAACCTTGCCGCGAAGGATAAGGAGGACGAGTGGCGGCGCATCCGTGAGGAGCAGAAGGAAAAGTTCATCGGCCTCGTCAGCTCCGACAAGGACTGAGCTCCTCCACCGCGTCGTCCTCGGCCGCGAGCTCGTCCATTTCGGTATATCGACCTCGGCCTCACCGCCGCGAGATCCCCCACCCCCCTCTAGTAGTAGTAGTAGTGGAATGTAGTATGTATGATACTGTAGTATGTGATGATGAACTATGAATGATCATGTAGTATCTAATGAACTAGTGTGGTTGCAATTTCTCCCGCGAAGCACTTTTTCAAATCATACAGTTTCATATACGGGTTCTACTCTGCCGCGCACGATTTCGACCCGGAAAACAGTTCTTCGTTGAACTATCAACGCCTTATGCGGGTCGCGGTTTTACAGGGTCTGCTAGAGATGCTCTTAGGCATCGCAAAAGAATGTGTATGAGTTGGCATGTATGCTTGACTCTATTTTCATAATGAAAACGGGGTCCATGTCACCGTGTGGCCCCTCTGGTCGAATTTTTTTTTCCTTACCTGAGGCATCAAAAGGGGCTTGGCAGTCTGGTAACATCACTGTATTGGAATCATCCTTTTACATCTCCAAATCACCAATTCTATGACGAGAGGATAGGTTCAAAACCACTAGGAAGTGTAGTCTCACCAATGGGAACGGCAATAGGTGTTCTTGGTTGAGAGTCATACCAGACTTGTCCTTGACGGTGATGAGTTTGGCTGGTTCTGGGTCTGATCCGTCGAGGAGGCCACAGTAGCCTGCTCTGCGGATTTGAGGGAGGATCTGGGCCCACCACAGGATATAATTCTGGCGGGTGAGCTTCTCGGTAACCTGGGTGGTCAGAGGTTTAGCGGAGCTTGATGAGGCTGCCATGGGAGATCGATTTTTGGTGCTGGCTTTTGATGTATGGGAGATCGATTTTTGGTGCTGGGTTTTGGCTAGATGTGAGGGAAGAGTTTGGCGCTCATTACCATGTGTGACATGGTGGAACATCGATGCCTGTTGAGGCCGACGGGTACGTGTTATATGATGGGGCTTATCCCATGGTTTGCTTACAAATTGTTACAAAGCTTGAGAATCAAGAAAGAGGTTAAAACAGCTTACAAGATAGGCACAAGCCAAGCTCACACCTAGATATATCTCTACGTAGCAGAATTGTAGGGGACGCCCTCCTGGATATCACATATGTTGACATCTTCAATAGATTTAGATACAGACGAGAAATCTGGCTTAAGTCCATCGTTAGCAGTTGAAAACCAATCGACAACAGGAGCCATGTCAGCAGCTATGGTCCCCAACGCAACTCATCCCTTGGTTGTTCTTGAGCGCGGAAGGAGCTCACGCTGGCGGCTATCAGACATGGTCCTCGGCATGCTGGCTAGAAGCGCTGCACTGTCATCGTTGCTTGACCTGTGTAGCTCTGCCTCAGCCTCTGTATGTATCTGCGTCTGGTGCCACTCGATGAGCTGGGTCAGGGCGTCCTTCATGGGCGGCTGCTGGCTGCCATCAGACATGCTCCTCGGCATGCTGGCTATAGCGCCGCCGGAATGTCATCGTTGCTTGACCTATGTAGCTCTGCATCAGCTTCTATTTGCCTCTTGTCCCACTGGATGAGCTCGGTCAGGACGTCCTTCATGGGCGGCTGCTGACTGCCATCAGACATGCTCCTCGGCATGCTGGCTAGAAGCGCTGCATTGACATTGTTGCTTGAGCTATGTAGCTCTGCCTCAGCCTCTGTATGTATCTGCCTCCGGTCGCACTGGATGAGCTGGTTCAGGACGTCCTTCATGGTCGGCCGGTTACGCGGGCATTCACTCGTGCACGACACACCGAGTTTGAACACCACTAAGATATCAGACGAGTGAGCTGGATCATGGATATTCTTGTCGATGATGTTGTCAGATGGATCGAGTAGCCTAAATGCACATGCAGCCAAGTTTTCATCTTCTTGAATGGCAGCCTTGCCGGTGGTCAGTTGTAGCAGAAACCAAAATTGTAGACGTCAACTTCTTTGGTCGCATTTCCATATACTCCTCACCGCAGGCTTCCTCCTACCCACTCCTCCAACCCCGTGTTCTCCTTCTGCCCATCGTCGCCTTCCTCACTGCAGGCTTCCTCCTACCCGCTCGCTCCAACGCTGCTCGGCCACTCCGCCCTGAACGAACCACCACCATAGAGCTTCATACACTCCTAGCTATCAAGAATGGGTGGGGCAACCCCATGCAGCTAGCGTCGTGGAATACAACCGACCATTGCAGCTGGACTGGTGTCACCTACGTGGCCGGCCGTGGAGGCCTAATTACGGGGATTCCTTCAAGGGGTTGAATCTTGCCGGCAGCATCCCTTTGTCTATGTGCAACCTCAAGTACCTCACCCAGCTTGACATTTCACATAACAAGCTCATCGGCAGATTGCCTGGCATCCCGCTCTACGCCTGCTCCCGGCTCCGGTTCCTTGATATCTCCTACAACGCCTTCTATGGAGTGCTTCCGGATGACATTAGTAGGCTATATCACTATTTATGAAGAATCTCAATCTAACTGATAATAACTTCAGTGGTGTTGTGCCCCTGGCCATAGCTAAGCTTTCGCGCTCCAGGAGTTAATTCTTGACAGCAATGGCTTCACCGGCGAGATTCTAGATTCATTTTCAAACCTAAAGTAGCTACGGACGTTGGACATGTGGGGGAACAATTTCACTGGTTCAATCCCTTTATGGATCTGGCAACACCAAAAGCTCGAGATATTGTACCTGTATGACAATGGGCTCACCAGGGAGCTTCCTCGCAATATCACGATGCTCAATTTGGTGAAAATTGACCTCTCAAACAACAAGCTCAATGGCAACATACCAGATGTTTTTGGCACTCTGAAGAAACTAAAATTCTTCGGACGTGGAGTTTCTACACCTGAGCTCATATGCGCCTGCTATGAACAGTAAAATAAATAAAATAGAAAAACATTTCAAAAAATTCTGAAATTTTTTTGTGGCATACTTTAAGAAATGTTTGTTGTGCATGCAAAATTTCGTCATGAAATAACATTGGTGGAAGGCATGGTAAAAAGAACAAAATCGATACTCTGAAAATGTTACTTTCAAACGCATTTTGGAGCTCTGAATTTTTTTTTTTTTTGCCACGACCTCCACCAATGTGATTTCGTGATGAAATTTTGCATGCACAACAAACATTTCTTAAAGTATGCCACACAAATTTTTCCGAATTTTTTGAAATGTTTTTCTATTTTATTTATTTTACTGTTCATAGCAGGTGCATATGAGCTCAGGTGTAGTAAGGTACTTTCGAAATTCTTCATCCTAACCAGCAATGAGTTCACGGGCCCCATCCCCAGAAGCATTGGACTTCTTTCCAACCTCCAATACATTGACCTATCTAACAATACGCTCTTGGGTTCCATCCCCAGAAGCATTGGACTCCTTCCCAACCTCCAAACCATCTAGTTATCTAACAATATTCTCTCGGGTGAGCTACCACCATATCTTGGGAAGCATTCGCCACTTCGGGGTATTGAAGTCGACAATAATAGCTTGTCTGGCTCACTCCCGGAGCACTTATGCGCCAATGGAATATTCAGCGACCTAGTATTCATGAACAACAACTTCTCCGGCCAGCTCCCGACGAGCATCCATAACTGCCTCTCGATGGACAACATCATGATCTCAAACAATAACTTCTCTGGGGAGTTCCCGGAAACTATATGGTCGCTCCCGTTCTTGAATAAAGTGGAAATATCAGGCAACAGCTTCACTGGCACTATGCCGACCGATATATCTTCGAATATCTCTAGAATTGAGATGCAAAACAACCGGTTCCATCCCGTCATTTACGACTGGGTTGTTGATCTTGATGGCGCGGAATAACCAACTCTCTAGAGAGCTACCGGTCAACATGAACAAGCTCCAGACACTTACTGTGTTGTTATTGTCTAGTAAAAGGATATCTGGGTCAATATCAACATCAATTAAATTATTGCATAGTCTCATGTCACTTGACCTCAGCAACAAGAATATATCAGGCACAATATCATGATCGAGCATGGGGGATGATGTCAGCATTGGGTGTCCTTGGTTTGTCCAACAACGGGCTAACGGGTCACATTCCACCTGACTGGGAAACCCACTCATTTGCATCCCTCAATTTGTCATTTAACCAACTCAATGGGGAGGTGCCCCTCACTCTGCAAGATGGGAAGTACAACCGCAGCTTCCTTGGCAACCAGGAAGCTTTGTGGCACGTGGGGATGGACGACAACCAGGGGCAACGAGCGGCACGCGGTGCTGGACGACAACCAGGGGCAACCAGAGAACCGCATGCAAATGACAAATTGAGGGATGTGGTTGTACTTCACATCTTGTAGAGTGAGGGGCACCTCCCCATTGAGTTGGTTAAATGACAAATTGAGTAAATGAGTGGCTGTCCCAGTCAGGTGGAATGTGACCCGTTAGCCCGTTGTTGGACAAA
>NW_025225121.1:76515-91873 GCF_018294505.1 Triticum aestivum | reverse complement strand
TTCTAGATTTGTCATTTTTGTTTCTCAATAGGTATTTCAAATATGGGTTTGATTTTTTATGGGTCGTAGACATATGTCTTGTGAACATCCACAAAGTTTTTCAGAATTTTTTTGAAACATCTAAAGACGCCATCTCCGTCTCCACCATGGCACCACGCTGGCTGCCGGCGGCTGCCACGTCCTTAGGATCATAGGATACTCGCAGACCAAGCTGCTCGGCGCGGGCGCGTCGGCCCGGTCCTGCCAGGTCGAGGCGGTCGGCCAATGGTGGTGCATCTTCTATTTTACCCCAACGGGCACCTGGGGCAGAGAAACGACCTCATCTCCCTTTCCCTCGAGCTCGCCCACAACAAACACACCGGCCAGCCTGAGCCCGACCACGTCAACTTGGTCGCGCGCTTAACTCTGGTCCCTCACCACGGCAAGCAGCCGCCAGCTTGAGCCCGACCACGTCAACTCGGTCGAGGCGGTTTACGTTGAATTTGGGTCAGTGCTTCCGGTTCATCAGGAAGGAAGAGCTCGAGATGTCGGAGGGCTACCTCGTGGACGACTACCTTGCAGTCCGGTGCGACATCGACGTCGTGTATTACACGTGGGCAGCGAGAGACCATGCGCAGGACGTGGTTGCGAACACCACAGCGATGGGGTTGTTGTGTGGAGGTCACTGTGTAGGCGCGAGCAACCCGGGATGAGGGAAGATGTTCCATTCATTGACACACTGATTCTGTAACTCCACAAAAGAACACTCATTCTATAGATAAACAGAACTAAAATTAGAATTACCAATGACCAGTTCATGAAATTATTTTACATTCAGGTGGTTTTAAAATAAAAATTAATTTGCGTGACCGTACATGGGCAATTATGAATGATTTTTTTTAACACAGTACAGACGCAAGCGCTCATATACACGCGCATACACTCATCCCTATGAACGCACACACGCACACCTTACCTTATGAGCACCTTCAAAAGACTGAGCCGACATATCATCTTCAAATTTACGAAGTCACCGTAGGTATCTCGTCGTCGACGAGTACGTCTCCTATATGCAGTTTGTGCATCTATGTCAGCTCTTTGTGCATCTATGTTGTGTGTAGTTTGTGCATCTATGTCAATTCTTTTCCACGGCAAACTTTATTGCCGAGTTACATTTTAAAAAGAGATAGGAATTAAAGAGAAAATGGTGTAGATTTGTAGTAAAACCCACTGGCTATTGCAACCAAAAGTACCCACACGTATCATTAAATAATAATTTGATATTTAGAAAAAAATAGGGTACACCTAAAAATTTACTGAAATTTTAAATGAAACCTTTTTTAATGATAGTAACAATAAAAAGGTGTTGGGAGACAATTATTATCAGTAGCAGCAACAAATTTTGTAACATCACGCTTGGTTTTGCGGCATGATGGTACGGCTTTGCGGGAACAAAAACATCACCGGCGGGGCGGCTGACCTTGAGTGTCAAAAGACTACCTTGAAACGTTCAAACATTCGACCACAACATCACCGGTCTTGTAGCTTCATCCGATACTTCGAGAGGGCACCAGTTGCTCCAAGGCATCACTGGGTGTGGCAGATAATGCTCTAAGATGGCATGCTCGTGCAAGGGCGCCCATGCAGCTATGAAATATGAGTCCCCCTGATTCACAACATCACCCCGCAGCAACTATGTCAATGATGTGTTGGGGCTGCAACGCAGGCGATGCTGTGCGGCGACGGGTGCAACTTGGGAGATGTTGCAACTGCAACGTACGCCATGTTGCAGAGGCTGCAATGTTGGCGATGTTGCGACCACAAAATGGGTGATGTCGTGTGGTGACGGGTGCAACTTGGGAGATGTTGTGACTGCAACATGGGGACATCTTGCGTCGACCGCAATGTTGGCGATGTTGCGATTTCAACATGGGCGATGTTGTGCGGCATGACTAGAACTTGGGAATTTTTCAACTACAACATTGGACATGTTTCGATGGCCGCAACATTGTCAATGTTGCGATTGCAACATGGACGATGTTGTGCGGCATGACTAGAACTTGGGAGATTTCACTACAACATGGGACATGTTGCGACGGCCGCAACATTGTCAATGTTGTGTCGCGATGAATGTTTGCAACACTCACCTTGTTGCAAACCTCCCAAGCGCAACATGGGTCATGTTGCAAATGACGGTGAAACATGAGTCATGTTGCAAAACGGTGATCACCGCTAAATTGCTCGAGCCACGCGTTAGCGCCCGCCAAAAAGAATCGGCCAACAGAGTTGCAGCATTGCATGTCTAGTTTACAGCAGCGCCGACCAGGCCTCGCAGCGCCACGCGTCAGGCTTTACAGATGACCGGTCTTATAACGACGTGAGTATGCGGTAGCGCCAACCGCCCTTTGCAGTGTCTGCGCTACCGACTTTCCGATGCAACAAATATTACATTGATGTAACATGGCGAGCCAAACACTTATATCACATGAAAGAAAACACTTTGCAGCATGGATCATAATTGCATCAGACACTTATAATCAACCCAAAAGAATGTAGTCAACATTTTTTTAAGCCAGAATGCAATCGACTCTGTAAAATAAAACGAATAAAAACCGATGGCAGTGGACGCCAGATGAGAGAGAGAGAGAGAGAGAGAGAGAGCATCATCTTCCTGGAAAAAATTATCACCGTGAGCGAGCGCCACTTTACATAGCCTTCATTAAAAAAATACGTGAGTTCTTACCTCTATTTAGAAATAAAAAAATACATCATCTTCATGGTGAGAGATGGAAACCCAAGTAGGCTGACATACGGCGAATGGTAATGCGGGACTTGGGTTGTCACGTCGTCTCCAGCCGTAGGTTGACGTCAACCTACGGCTGGAGAAGGTTTCCCGCAGCGCAGACAGGCCCTAATAATCAATCTTGGGCCAGCGACCAGCTCATCATAACAAATTAGTGCGTCTGATGGCTCTTCTCTCCTTCCCATAAAGGTGAGGAAGGATCGGGCATGTTGTTTTTTCTTTCAAACACAACAGGCGCCACGATCCTGTTGACGGGCCCTCGCAAAGCAGCCGTGGTCGACTATATTTGCCATGGGCTCTAGCCCACCACCCCGATGTACTACCAGCTCAGTAGCTGGCTGGAGCGACAAGCGCGCACCACCACGCTCGGCTGACGCGCGGGAGGTGACAGCCTTCCAGCTCGATGAGGTGAACATCCCAGCCGTAACCAATGCCCAATCAAGCCCAAGCCAAAGCTTTCTCTCCTCTCCTACTACCGGCCATGCCAAGGCTTCTCGTTTCTTTTTGGAGCAACTGGTGCGAGTTCCTCCTCACACCTTTATTTTTTTGGCATATGTCTATTTTTTCTTAACACAGTATAGACGCAAATGCTTATATAAACGCATATGCATATACATCCACCTCTATGTATGAACACACACGCGCGCATCCTACCCCTATGAACGCCTTCGACAGACTGGATCGGCACATCATCTTGAAACTCGTATTATTCCTAGGTACTACTTTGCCAATGCCAGCAAGTCAATAACAATCTCTTGCATGCACAAATTATTAACAATTTCTTCGGTAACAACTAGTTTAACAACATTCACAAATTATTGTCAAGTCATAGCTACTTCTATTATTGTCGACTCCATTCACGAATCATGCACGGAGTAAGAAAGGTTTCACTTGACTAAGATCTAGAACAGCACTCGAAATACGGCTAGACAGCGGATAAGCCAACTAATGACTTTTTGATTTTTGATATGCATCACAAACTGAGTCATGACTTTTATTTGACATGGGATTCCTAACAATTTGATCTACTATGATAAATGATGGATGCCTGATGCATATGCCACCAAGAAGGTGAGGGTTTGTGCACACCGATGGATAACTTCACATGGACATGAGGTGTATCTCAAGCAAAGTATTATTGTCATGGGCTAGTTTATTTGCAGCAATTATTATTTTTACAGATTTTGTGACATGTAGAATATTTCAAAGGTGAACAGGACAATCATGGGCATGGACACGCACATGACTAATTTGTGCAATTGCAATTTCCGACCCACTTGTCGTGTGGATTTGTTCCGTGACAGTGTAGTGATCACGGATAGCACGATTATCGAGCTCATGAGTGACCTGCTCTACCGCTATGGCGTCTATTTATCTATCATTTGATGTCGATGCCATACAATAGTACAAAAAATTCTAACTATGACGTGGCAAAAACTCTGTGTGCACGGACCCAACATCTCCGTCCATGTACCGTGGAGGTGAGTCTGGGACGTGCGGGGGCTCCAGAGTGTGCGATTATTGTTTACAGCAATTATTATTTTTATTGATTTTGTGACATGTAGAATATTTCAAAGATGAACAGGACAATCATGGGCATGGACACGCACATGACCAATTTGTGCATGGACTTGTTGTGTGGACTTGTTCTGTGACAGTGCAGTGATCATGGATAGTAAGCTTATATAGCTCAGGAGTGACCTGCTCTTCCTCTATGGCGTCTATGTAGTATGCATCATTTGGTGTCAGACGTCATAGAATAGTACAGAAAAGTCTAACTATGACGTGGCAAAAACACATCTTAGTCCACGTAGCATGGAGGTGAGTCTGGGACGTGCAGGGGCTCCAGAGATGACGCACAGCGGTGCTTGGCGACCATGCAGTGTGCCGACACCGGGCACTCCAAGGCTTCCTGCATCACGACCGCCTCCTGCGCGCGGCTCGTTGTCCTCCTCCCAAACTCCGCCTCTGCCGCCATCCTCCTGCCTTCTCTCAAGCACCACATCCTCATTGTCGCAATCGCCGGATGGTGGCGAATCTCCTCTGTGCGGTGTGGGCGTGAATCCATCTGGTCGGCGGGAGGGTGGGAGAGAGTGAGCGATAGAGAAGAGTGAGGTAGAGGAGGAATGGATAAGCTTTAGATTGGTGCATTTCATCGATGGGCGCTAGAGCGTTCGGTTTTTTTAATCATTTTCTGATAAATTACGTGGCATGCACATACGGAACCATGATGAAGGTGTCCTCGCCTACTATGCTGTGCAGCCCTACCACGTGCCATTGTTTAAAGTTGAGCTCATGTCATGTCAGTGTGGCCATCAGGCAGGCCATGTGACTTTCCAACTTGTTTATTCATGCTCGTGGGAAGCGCGCGGCAAGAAGTGAGAAGACCACCGAGATCTGAGTCTGCCGGCCAGGAAAGAGAGCGCCGATGGCCGCCGTCGCCCCCGCGCCGGAGGATTACCAGGCCGCGCAGGCCACCTACAAGGTCCAGCTCGTCGCCGCCCACGTGGAAGACGACGAGCAGCGAGGGAGCTGTTGCTGCTGCGGTGTTGTTGGCTTTTGATCGTTGCTAGATCAAATCACCCGAAGCTGTATACACACATACAAGCTAGCAAGCACACAGGCTCATTGCTTGATTGATAAACAGTACCTATGCACTGTCCCGCTTTACGTGTGTACGTGAATCATTAGTAAGCTAGCTAGATTTGCTTCGAGCAATCAACTTTTCCAGCGCCGTCGGCGAAACACAGTGACTTGTAAACTTCGACGAACAAAGCGTGAAGACACCGAATCGATATGATGGCCAAAGGCTCGTATCGAGCCTTGCTTCTCTTTGTTTTGATCTCTTTTCGTTGTACAGATTACAAGAAATATCTTGAGTATATATACTAGCTCAGCTGGCTAATTAACTAGCAGTCCTACTCGGTTAGGAGTTCTAGCACTACACGGACACGTACTCGAGACGTACACGGTGTCATGCTTATTCCTTACATTCACCCCCTAAGCTTGACATCCCCGTTTCGGCCTGGATCCCAAGTGCGACTACTACTATCATAATCTTTGGCATTGTGTTTGCCATTTTTCATAGCATTTCAGGGACCGTCTTTGCTGCCGTCAGCTCGTCCGTGGCTTGACGGCAGCGCTCCTCTTTGACCGCGTCTTCAATCTTTACCTGTTTTTCGGTGCTTGAAAGACTGCCTTTCGCATCCGTGAGGGGACATCCTTTGAACCCGAGCGAGACCAAACTTCGGTCTAACTTTGAATTCCAAGCTCTTGGCGCTTGCTTCAGCCCGTAAAATGCTTTCCTGAGCTCGTAAACTTTTCTATTTTCGTCTTTCTTCTCGTAGCCAAAGGATTGTTCCACGTACACTTCTTCTGTGAGATCGCCGTTGAGGAAAGCGGATTTAACATCCATGTGATGAACCTTCCAATCCTCTTGTGCTGCCAAAACTAGGAGCACTCTCACTGTCTCGAGTCGAGCAAACGGTGCAAACACCTCCTCATAGTCAACTCCTTGACGTTGTACGTAGCCCTTTGCAGCGAGTCTTGCCTTGTACTTCACAGTGGCACCCTTCGTGTCCTTCTTCAACTTGTAAACCCACTTCAAACCTATGGCCTTTTGGTTCGGAGGTCAGGTTACCAAAGTCCACGTCCCATTGCTCTCGATCGCCTTCATCTCCTCATCCATGGCGTGCATCCAACTTGAACTTTTGCCCGCCTCTACGGAGTTTGCCGACTCCTCAACTCCGAGTAAACACAAATCGGAGTACTCGAGCGTAACTGGCTTTGCGTACTTGTAGATTTTCTTGAGGGTCTTGTAGCAACGAGGCCCGGAAGAATCCGTCGTGGCTTGCGAAGGGGCCAACACAAATTGTGTCGGAGTCGATGCACTTGAAGAAGACCGTTGAGTCTCGGGTGTGGTAGATGCCGGATCGTTGGCATCCTCATCGTCGGCGTAGTCGTCGTGACCGTGACTATCATCTTGATTGTCGTTGTCACTATGCGCCTCGTTGTCGAGATCTCCGCCCGTGTCGTGCGCGTCGTTGTCGCTATCACCTTGCAACCCATGCGCGTCGTCGTTGGTGTCGGCACCATGATGATCACTACCATTGTGGCCACCTTGGTTGGGCGTCTTGCCAATCACCTGGATGTCCTCCCCTGCATCATCATCAGTTGGAAATTCAACTGTGAATATGTTACTGTTTGGAGCATCGTCGGCTGCTGCGCTCCAATTCCACGCTTGGTTTTCTTCAAACACGACGTCGCGTGAAATTCGTAGACGCTTGGTTCGTCGATTGTAGAAGCGGTATGCCTTGGTGCCGGAACTCCTCTCGTATCCGATGAACACCATCTTGGTGCTACGATCGGCAAGCTTTGAGAGATGCGGCTCCGCCGTCTTCACATGCGCCACGCACCCAAATGTCCGTAGATGAGACACATCCGGCTTCCATCCATAAATTGCTTCGTACGGAGTCTTGCCGATCACTGCCTTCGTTGGAGCCCGGTTGAGAAGATAGACCGCCGTCGAGACAGCTTCTCCCCAAAAAGTCCCCGGCAAGTTCTTGCTCTTGAGTAAACTTCTCGCCATATCAACAACGGTTCGATTGCGCCTTTCAACAACCCCGTTCTGTTGTGGCGTATAAGCTGCCGTGTGGAACCTCTCTATGCCAATCTTCTCGCAGTAGTCGTTGAAGTCGTTCGACGTAAACTCTCCGCCGCGATCTGTCCTTAGAGCACGAACCTTCAGCTTGTGTTCCATCTCCGTTGCAGCCTTCAGCTTTTTAAACGCTTCAAACGCCTCATCTTTAGATCGTAGGAGAACGACCCACATGTATCTCGAGTAGTCATCTACCACAAGAAAGAAGTACTTCTTTCCTCCGTGAGTTGCTGGGGTGATAGGGCAACATAGATCACCATGGAGCAGCTCGAGTGCATCACTTGCACGATAGGTAGACTGAGCAGGGAACGGCCTGCGGTGCTCTTTTCCAACCAAGCACCCATCACATACTCGATCAACATGGTCGATAAACGGCATCCCAGATACCATCTCCATCTTCGACATCTTCTTCAAGGCGTAGAAGTTAACGTGTACAAATCTAGCATGCCATAACCACGAATCATCATCACTCTTGGCGAGCCAACACTCCGGTTGAGATTGATCAAGGTTGAGGATATAGAGTCTGTTCCGCGTGTGATTCACACGCGCTAGCACGTTTCGGAGGTTGTCGAAGATCGTTATCACTCTGTTCTCAATATCCACCTTGCATCCATTCTCATCAAGTTTCCCGACAGAGATGATGTTGTTGCGAAGCCGTGGGATGTAGTACACTCCGGTGAGTATGCGATGTTCTCCTGTGAGACCCTCGAAGAGGACAGAACCTTGCCCGCAAATCTCCACATTTGAACCATCACCGAACTTGACCGAGCCTTGAACATCATATTCTAGCTCGAGGAACTTCTCCTTGCACCCCGTCATGTGGTTACTGGCACCTGTGTCTACATACCACGACACATTCTGGCTCCTGGATAACTTTGGTGTTACATTTTTCTCATGAAGTAGCACCTTCCGGTTTGGTTTCACAACCGCTGTTTGGACGAGATCACAAACTTCGGCCATTAGAAGACCTGGACGTTCGTCTTCCTGCTTTGCCAAATTTGCCTTGATCTCCCGCTTGTTAGGCTCCACGAGATCACAAACTTCGGCCATCAGAAGACCTGGACGTTCGTCTTCCTGCTTCGCCAAATTTGCCTTGATCTCCCGCTTGTTAGGCTTCGGACAATCCTTCGCAAAGTGACCCATCTCATTGCAGTTATAGCACTTGACCTCGGACATATCCAAGTTCCTTGGCTTCCGCTCTTTAGATCGGTCCGCCTTACCACAACCTTGTGGCTTGCCTTTTCCTTTGCCTTCTTCGGTTTGTCCGCCGCGCTTCGCGTTGCTTGAGCCTTCGCCAACGTTGCGCCTCCCTTCGCTACTTGGGGCCTCCCAATCTGCGCGCGAGTACATGAGTTGGTCACTACCTCCTCCTTTGACTTTCCGACAGCCACGAGCATTCTCTTCCCATGTCCGCAAGCGTCCGATCGCCTCCGTTATGGTCATGTCGTCGATGTCGTAAAGCTGCTCGAGTGTGCCGATGATGTATGTGAATTTATTAGTCACCGAACTGAAAAACTTCTCCACAATCTCGGTCTCCTCGAGCTTTGCACCAAGTGCGCGGATCTCTCCCACCAAAGTAGTCAGACGCATGGCATAGTCGTTCACCGATTCAGTTTCGTCCATCTGCAACTTGTGAAATTGGCGCTTCAGCACTTGTGCCCGAGCCTTCGTGACGCGATCTTCTCCAATCCTCATCTCTTTGAGTGTGTTCCACGCCTCTCTTGCTGTCTCGAACTCCGCCAATGTCATCAGCATGGAATCTGGCACAGACTGGGCTATGGAGGCCATGGCACCTTCATCGCACTCCTCGTCGACGTCGTCGTCCGTAATGGCCTCCCACACTCATAGGGTTCAGAGAATAATCTTCATCTTCACCGCCCACACGCCATAGTTGGCATCGGCGAGCATCGGGTACTGGATGGGGATGTTGCGATGCGCCTGCACGTTGGCGCCGCCCGTCCTGCCACCACTGGTTGCTAACTTCCCGCCCTTCTTCACCTTGTCGCCGTTCTTGTTCGCCTTGAAACCGCCGTTGCCAGACTTGTTTCCCTTGAAACCGCCGTTGCCGGACTTGACTGACTCAGTGTCGCTGTCCGTCATCGTAGATCGTCGAGGCTCTGATACCAATTGTTGGCTTTTGATCATTGCTAGATCAAATCACCCGAAGCTGTATACACACATACAAGCTAGCAAGCACACAGGCTCACTGCTTGATTGATAAACAGTGCCTATGCACTGTCCCGCTTTACGTGTGTACGTGAATCACTAGTAAGCTAGCTAGACTTGCTTCGAGCAATCAACTTTTCCAGCGCCGTCGGCGAAACACAGCGACTTGTAAACTTCGACGAACAAAGCGTGAAGACACCGAATCGATATGATGGCCAAAGGCTCGTATCGAGCCTTGCTTCTCTTTGTTTTGATCTCTTTTCGTTGTACAGATTACAAGGGATATCTTGAGTATATATACTAGCTCAGCTGGCTAACTAGCAGTCCTACTCCACTAGTGCAGAACCGGTTCGTAACGCCCTTTAGTGCCGGTTCTATAACCGGCACTAAAGTGTGGTCACTAAAGCCCCCCCCCCCCCTTAGTACCGGTTCAGCACGAACCGGTGCTAAAGGGCAACCACGTGGCACGAGCCAGCTCCGGGGGCCGGGAGCCCTTTAGTACCGGTTGGTAACACCAACCGATACTAAAATGTTTGGGGGTTTTTGGTTTTATGATTTCTTTTTCATTTAATTTTGTGTTTTCCATTTTAATTCTTTTTCGTTTGCTGGTATTTTACGATACTACACATTTTACACGTTATGCATATATATATATATATAGAATTTCTAGTAGAACCAATCATATATATATATCATCAATGTCTCACAAACCACCATATTAATTCACACATACACACATGTATAGCTATATACAATTTCTCCTACATATGCATGTTGCCTTCGGAGCCAGTGGCATTAGCCTAATTGGTGCCTTCGGAGCACGATGACAATTGGAAGTGGTTCATGACCTGGTCGATGGGGGTGGTAGCGGGTAATAGTATTCTCCCTTCGGATTTATGACCTGGTCGAGCAAAAATCCCGCTATTTCCTCTTGAAGTGCTTCTACGCGCTCCGTTTCTAGGAGCTTGTCCCGCACCTCTTTGAACTGTTAAGAAGGAGATCAATATGCATGTGTATTAGTTGTGTGACTAGATATCGATAATGGTGTAAAAATTGTGAATAGTGTTCTGACAAGCGTACCCATTCCTGTGTTTGAGATCTGCTCCTTTCGGACGCCATCATGCGAATGTTCTCGCAAACGCAGAATGCACACAGATCAGTCCCCTGCGCCTGCTTCAGGGTCTTTATTACGAGAATGGAATTTAATTTGATCAGATAATAATTAATCAAGCATGATAATTAAAGAGATGGCAGCTAGCTAGCTAGCTAGTACTACTTAATTACTTACCTTGGGTCGAAACCATTTCAGCTGTCGTTTCCATTCGCCTTCCGTGACGCTGATGAACCTTGCCCAAGCCCTGCCCGCCGACAAAGAAAATGAATAAAGGGGTTATTAAATAGTTCATATCATGAAATGACGAACTAAATAGGCCGAGCTATATAGTTAATAATGATTGAAATTACCTGTTGACTATCCCAAACAAGATGTTATAGTCACTATTTGCTTTGAGTAGTGAGTCCAGTATTTGAACTGTTCCGGCGTCAACTTTAATGATACACAAGATCCAGTGAAATCTGCATGCACACACGTTTGCATGTCTTAATTAAGCGGGCATATGTAAGCAAAAACATGTAGCTAGCTAGTAGGCAAAAACAGAGAATTTGTAGTACAAGAAAGTGTGACTCACTGGAAGTTGTAAGGAAGTAGTATATCTTCATTGTATTTGAGGCGCTTCAAGAACTCTAGCATGTTGTCCTCTACCTGCTTTTCATGATGCTTGTTTATTTTCCATGTGTATTCATTAACGGTGTTTGGGTCAATGAACCCAATGCCATAGCGTCCACCTTTTCTCATTTCATACATCTTCATCCTGCATAATACCATAGAAAAGAATATAGTAAGGATAATTACAGGTAATGATTGATCAAAAGGATCACTACAGCTAGCTTGAGACTTAAATTACAAAAAGAAATCACTTACAGACAATAGCAACTGACGATAGATTTGTCGAGTGCGTCTTGATTGTATAACTGAAATAGTTCAGAATACTCAACGGTCACAGGTTTCTCATGGTAGTAATGATCCTTCTTGACTTGCACCATGAGGGACTCTCGATCGGATCTCTTGGTAATGTCCATGTACCATTGATGCAATTCATACATTCTCGTTGGGAGCTTCTTGACCTCTTCTGGCTTGACCAAAGGTTGGCCCCGGGCATATTTCCGTTTTATTTCCTCCTCTGTAAGCACAGGCATGTCCTTGATCTCGAGGAGTTGTCCAACAGTGATGTTGAGAGTTTCAGCCTGCATTATATGCTCCTGGGTTATTACCACATCGCCCACCTCGGGAACGTAAACTGTTTGCCCACAATAATATTGGGCGCGCGTACTGTCACGTGTTGTTGGCGGCACAACAAGCGGGGGGATCGATTGCGCCGCCTGTTCTCCCAGCTGGGCAACAGTTTTCCCGCATTTTTTGACAGCTGCTTGTTGTTTGCTCGAGCTCGAGCTCGCCTCCTTCTGTAGACGTTGTCGATGTAACTTCCTGATGTGGCGCTCATAGTCTGTGTCAACAGGCTTAGGAGCTGGTGGTTGAGCCATACGAATGAAGTGGTTAACTACTTTCACAGGCACTTTCTCCCTTGGCGGCGGTGGCAGTTTCGGTCCAAAATGGGCGTCGACTTCTGCCCGCACTATGGCATTGGTTTGCTCCTCGGTCCTGTCGTAAGCCCTCTCAGGAAGAGGAGTAGTGAGGTTTGGACCATATTTATATCGCTTGCCTCCGCCTGTACTTCCTGTACTATGACCTCGACTCGTACCGCTACGCACCATAGTTGCGGGGTGTCTCTTCTGCGATTGCTGAGGCGGCGGAGATGGCTGACGGGGCTGAGTTGGACGAGGAGGAGTGGCCTGAAGCTGTGCCGGACTTGCAGTGGCCTGAGGTTGTGCCGGACTTGAAGGAGGAGTGGACGTCTGACGCTGTGTCAGACTTGGAGGAGGAGTGGCCTGACACTTTGCCGGACTTGGAGGAGGAGGAGTGGCCTCACGCGTTGGTGGACTTGGAGGAGCGGGAGTCTGCTGACTCGGTGGCGGACTTCGACGAGGAGTCGGGTGACGCGGTGTCGGTGGCCTTCGAAAGATGATGCAATCCTTTCTCCATAGGATGATACGATGTTTGGCATCTCCGAGTGTGTGCTCCTCGTCACCTCCAGGAATGTCAAGCTCTAGCCCCGAATATTGGTCCACCACCTCATCAACCACGACACGAGCATAGCCTGCTGGAATCGGGTTGCAATGGAAGGTTGCATCGGGGGAATTTGTATAAGCAACGTTGTCCGCCACCTTCAAGGATATGTTCTTAATTTTGAAGTGTAGCTCGCAGTTAGTGTTCTCCGCGATGTCATCCACGGGGTATCTATCCAGTATTGCGTCAAACGGGGCGGAACCCATGCTGCTTCTCGGCATGGATGGGGCGGTGGTATCCAATGCTGGATCATCCGCTACCTGCTGCAGCTGCTGAGACCCCCTTTGCTGGCTAAGTGAGTCGATCTGCTCCTGCTGCCGCTGGAATTTGATTGCCAAGTCCGCGTGCGCTGATTCTAGGCCTTGAAGGCGTTCATAGTCGAGCTTCCTCTGCTCCTCCTCCATCCTCCTCTTCTTCTCCTCCGCAATCTTCTTTCTCGCACGGGTTCTGTAGTCGGCGTTCCAGTCCGAAAACCCCTCATACCACGGAATAGCGCCCATGCCTCGTGTTCTTCCCGGGTGTTCAGGATTTCCCAGGGCATGCGTAAGCTCGTCGTTCTCTCTGTTGGGCTCGAACAACCCGGATCGAGCCTCTTCTATTGCAACAAGTAGCTTATCTTTGGCTCCGTCCAAACATGCCTTCTTGGAAACCTTGCCTGTCTTCGGGTCCAACTCCCCTCGATGCGCATAGAACCAAGTCCTGCACCTGGGGGGCCAGCTCAATGTTTCTGGAGTGACACTTGCATCCAACATCTCTTTCTCAGACTTATCCCACTTAGGCATTCCCACCGCATAGCCACCTGGCCCCAGCTTATGGAACTTATCCTTTTTTGCGGCATTGGCCTTGTTTATTCTTGACCGTTCCTTAGATAATTCTGAATCCTTGAATTTCACGAAATCGTCCCAATGAGCACTTTGATTCTCTAGTGTTCCCTCGAATACTGGAGTCTTCCTTCCTCCCTTGACGTACTTGTCCCATTCACAATTCTTGTGGTTCTTGAATGCAACCGCCATCTTCCTAAGAGCAGCGTCCTTGACTTTCTGCACATCTGCTTCTGTGAAATGATCTGGTAGGGTGCAATGTTCCATGAGAGTATCCCAAAGCAGACTTCTTTGTCTGTCGTCCACAAAAGTAAGATCTGGACGTGGCTTTGCCGGCTCTCTCCATTCTTGAAGGGAGATCGGGAGTTGGTCCTTCACAAGAACTCCGCACTGACGAACGAACTTGTCCGCAATCTTCTTAGGCACTAATGGTTCGCCATTAGGTTTGATTGTCTCGATATTATACTTTACGCCCTCCTTCAACTTTTTGTTCGGGCCTCGTTTTGTCCTGTTGCGTGAAGATTTGCTCGATCCGGATGGCTGAAAGAAGAAAGATCGATTTGTTAATATATCTTCAACTCATTTAAAACATGCGATGATCACCAGATGCCTGCTTATATAAATATATATGCCTCTCCGGTGTTGTCATAATCGTAGTTCATGACTTCATCAATTCGGTCGTCGCGATCGAATATCATATCACCCTCTCCGGTGTTGTTTACAAATTCGGAGCCGTCATAATCTTCTTCATTCTGATCATCATCTGGCCCGCGTATTATATCGAACATGGTCTGTTCTCCCTCTCTATCGGTATTCTCCGCCATATCTTTTATTTAACTATGCCAAAAGAAATATAAAACAATTTAGTATTCAAATTACATCGTCTCGAATAATAGATATAATCTTGAATACGTCGTCTCGAATAATAGATATAATCTCGAATACATCGTCTCGAATAATAGATATAATCTCGAATACATCGTCTCGAATAATAGATATAATCTCGAATACATCGTCTTGAATAATATATAATCTCGAATACATCATCTTGAATATTATATATCGAGTACATCACTGGCTAGGTAGCTAATAAAGATCGAATACTACAGAAGAATCTAGGACACTTGCGGTTCCTGCGGCGCGGGCGGTGGACACCCAAAGAGAAGGAACCCTCACAGGATCATAGCTGAAGTGTGATCCCTGAAGAAAGTGCCAGGTATTGGAGAACCTGTCGCCCTCTAACGCAACCATGTAGCGATGGACGTGCTCGTCCTCCTCCCTGACACGGCGACGTACCACCTCCGGCGGGGCCGGCTCCCTCCGCACCGAAACTGGCCCACGCGAACGCCACCAAATGAGATCAGGGTGGACGACGGGACCCGGGGCCGGGTTCCTCATCAAGCGGCGCGCCCCTCCAGGCAGCACCTCTCAGTGCCAGCCCGGCGGAGCCCAGTCTCGGACATGGGTCAGTCGGATGTCGTCGCGGACGGGTCGACGGCGAGGATGCGGGTCGGGCATCGTCGAGAACAAATACTAGCTATATGCCCGCAAAAAGTAACATTTTTTTAATGATTGGATTTTGATAACTAAAATTTCTAACATTTCTATATAACACTAATTATGCTATCATTGCATATGTCAAAATTCTATATGCTATTTCATACTAATTAAGCATCTAACACTAAAAA
>NW_025225121.1:70164-72500 GCF_018294505.1 Triticum aestivum | reverse complement strand
GACCTCCTCATTTTGACGGCCCTTGGAGATGCTTCCTTCTGGCCTAGCACGGTTATGAACATATTTCTTTAAGACTCCCATGAACCTCTCAAAGGGGAACATATTGTGTAGAAATACAGGACCCAAAACGTTAATCTCTTCGCATAGGTGAACTAGGACGTGCGTCATGATGTTGAAGAAGGATGGTGGGAACACCAACTCGAAACTGACAAGACATTGCACCAAATCATTCTCTAACCTTGGTATGATTTTTGGATCGATTACCTTCTGAGAGATTGCATTGAGAAATGCACATAGCTTCACAATGGCTAATCGAACGTTTTCCGGTAGAAGCCCCCTCAATGCAACCGGAAGCAGTTGCGTCATAATCACGTGGCAGTCATGAGACTTTAGGTTCTGGAATTTTTTCTCTGCCATGTTTATTATTCCCTTTATATTCGACGAGAAGCCAGACGGTACCTTAATACTGAGCAGGCATTCAAAGAAGATTTCCTTCTCTTCTTTGGTAAGAACGTAGCTTGCATGACCCTGATGTATGCCGTATTTTCCGTGCATATGTTGCTGGTCCTCTCGTGCCTCATGTGTATCTTTTGTCTTCCCATACACGCCCAAGAAGCCAAGCAGGGTCACACAAAGATTCTTCGTCACGTGCATCACGTCGATTGCGGAGCGGACCTCTAGGTCTTTGCAATAGGGCAGGTCCCAAAATATAGATTTCTTCTTCCACATGGGTGCGCGTCTGTCAGCGTCATTCGGAACAGGTTGTCCACCAGGACCCTTTCCAAAGACCACCTTCAAATCCTTGAGCTTATCATGTACATCAGCACCAGTACGGTGGCGAGGCTTCGTCCAGTGATCTGCCTCACCATTGAAATGCTTGCCTTTCTTTCTTACGGGATGCCTGCTCGGAAGAAATCGACGATGTCCCAGGTACACATTCTTCTTACAATTAGCCAAATATATACTGTCGGTATCGTCCAAACAGTGCGTGCATGCGCGGTATCCCTTGTTTGTCTGTCCTGAAAGGTTACTGAGAGCAGGCCAATCATTGATGGTCACGAACAACAACGCCTTTAGGTCAAATTCTTCCCCCATGTGCTCATCCCATGCACGTACACCTGTTCCACTCCACAGTTGTAAGAGTTCTTCAACTAATGGCCTTAGGTACACATCAATGTCGTTGCCAGGTTGCTTAGGGCCTTGGATGAGCACTGGCATCATAATGAACTTCCGCTTCATGCACAACCAAGGAGGAAGGTTATACAAACATAGAGTCACAGGCCAGGTGCTATGGTTGCTGCTCTGCTCCCCAAAAGGATTAATGCCATCTGCGCTTAGACCAAACCATACGCTCCTTGCGTCATCTGCAAACTCCTTCCTGTGCTTTCTTTCGATTTTTCTCCACTGCGACCCGTCAGCGGGTACTCTCAACTTTCCGTCTTTCTTATGGTCTTCTCTGTGCAATTGCATCGCCTTGGCATGCTCTTTGTTTTGGAACAAACGTTTCAACCGTGCTATTATAGGAGCATACCACATCACCTTGGCAAGAATCTTCTTCCTGGGGCGCTCGCCCTCGACATCACCAGGGTCATCGTGGCTGATCTTATAGCGCAATGCACCACATACCGGGCAAGCGTTCAAATCCTCGTACTCACCGTGGTAGAGGATGCAATCATTAGGGCATGCATGTATCTTCTGCACCTCTAACCCTAGAGGGCAGATAGCCTTCTTTGCTTCGTACGTACTCTCGGGTAATTCGTTGTCCTTTGGAAGTATATCCTTTATCATTACCAACAACTTTCCAAATCCCTTGTCAGATACACCATTCTCTGCCTTCCATTGCAGCAATTCCAGTGTGGTGACCAGCTTTTTCTTGTCACCTACGCAATTCGGGTACAACATTTTTTTGTGATCCTCTAACATGCACTGCAACTTCTTCTTCTCCAAATCACTTGCGCAGTTTCTCTTTGCATCGGCAATGGCCCGACCTAGATCATCAACGGGCTCATCTGATGCCTCTTCTTCAGCTTCTTCCTGCATTGCCGGCTCAGCTTCTTCCCGCATTACCGGCTCAGCTTCTTCCCCCATTGTTGTATCATCGTATTCAGGGAACCCATGGCCAGGATAGTTGTCGTCGTCCTCTTCTTCTTCATTGTCTTCCATCATAACCCCTCTTTCTCCGTGCTTGGTCCAAACATTATAGTGGGGCATGAAACCGAACTTAAACAGGTGGACGTGAATGGTTCTTGACGTAGAGTAATTGTGACCATTCTTACAGCGAGCACATGGACAAGGCATAAAACCATCCGCCCGCTTGTTTGCCTCAGCCGCAAGCA
>NW_025225121.1:63639-65622 GCF_018294505.1 Triticum aestivum | reverse complement strand
AGGTGCAACCCATGTATTTTTGTGATGTGTGTGGTGACTTGTGCAAGCTTGCAAAGTGGTGCACTTGCTAATTCTGTTTTCAGGGACTTAGCAATTTCACTAAGTCCTGGAGCTGTTTATCTCATGATGCCATATGTTCTTGTTGTTTCCTAGTGATCCGTGCCTCTTTTGAGGATGATCAGTAAGGATGTTTTGTTAATCTTGTAGTGATCTATCCATCCATGCCCTTGTTTGCAATTATGGAGACCCCTAGCTTGCTACATGCGAGGAGCTCTAGCAAGAAAAAACAAAATAGTCATTTTTTCTCAAGTTTTTTCCCGAGCCAAATTTTGTTTTTTTTCTCCACAAGCCCCTCCAATGTCCAAACACAACAAAAAATTTCACGCAGCTTGCAGACCCGAGCCTCTTTGATGCCAAAAAATTTAATATTTTTTGAATTTTCTTATATATTTTTTTGAATTTACTGTTCTCGGGCTTACATATTTATTGTTTTTTCTCTGACACGAGTTCTTGGAATGTACGAACAGCATGCAACTTTGCACGCACCTTGCGAACCTGAGTATCTTTGATCCCACAAAATTTCAGATTTTTTTGAATTTTTTTGCTATTTTTTTCAGGATGGTCAAAGACCTTTGACCGGCTTTGACCGGACGGTAACGGCATAGAAGGGTATTTCTATAAGTGCACCTAACGGCGGAGGGGCAAATTTGAGCAGGCTTTGAAATTAGGGGTAAATCTGAGAGTGAGCGCAAATTAGGGGCATAGTTGTAAATGTCCCTATATCAAAAGACTTCCAACATTCTGGAAAACATATTGTTGATGTGGTTAAGAAGCAATTAAACAATACTTAGTGGGCAATCTCCGTGACAACCATCCAAATATTGCTACTAGTTTTCCAATGCAAAGGAGTTGTTGCTTTCAATAAGCTCGGTACTAATTGCATTGTTGTCTAATAGTACTATGTGACGTTGGTAAGAAATTACGTCCAGCAAAGGATAACATCTTAATTAGCATTAAGAGCTAGAGCCTTGCCTGTTTTTTTCCTAGAAACTAGGACAACGCTGTCGCGTACGTACAGATTGATTAAATAGTAATTATTCTCTATTTTTTCATTGATATATAGGAATGGATCAGTGTATATGTGGAGTGTACACAATCCCTTGCTGGAACTAGGCCGTTTTAAGTACTTGGTCAGCAATATCAAACTAATGATAAGAACTCAAGACTGGGCATCCTCTACAACACTAAGCTCTCTAGTTTTAATGAGCCTACATTCAATTGAGGTATTCAATTAAAATTGGGTCATCCGATTTTAACCGAGCCAACAATTTCTCAAAGCTCCACGATTCTATTCTTCTATACTATACACTTTGCTTTCTAATTTTTAAGGCCTCACAATTAATTGAGTTAATCAATTTAGAATTGGGTCATCCAATTTGAACCGGGTCAACAATTTCTCAAGCTCTCTCATTCAATTCTTTTTATTCACCATATTCCAAAATTTTGAAGCTCTTTCATTCAATTGAGGTATTCAATTTTGATTTGGTTTACGATGTTGACTGGGCCAACGATTATTCAAATCAATCGACAGCAACCAGCCTATAAAAACATATCAATCCCCCGCACCCTCGCACCACCTAGAGAAAAGAAGCATCGTCATGTGATATTGTATAATCAATATAATACATGCAATCATCAACACATAAATTTCCACACATAAATATAAGTTGGTTAGCCAATAACAGGAATCACGCCACAAAAGGCTGACCAAATCACAGCATTATAAATAAAAATAAAACGCACTCTATCATCTCCCCCACCCGTCAAACTGCATATTCCATCAGCTATAAAATATAGGGGGTATCAGTTTTTTAGAAAGACAAATTTCTTTAACTTTGACCAAGCTCAGAGCAAAAAATATCGACATCCATAATATTAAACAAACAAATATGGAAATTCATTTTGTGATGAATCTGAAAATAC
>NW_025225121.1:53462-55796 GCF_018294505.1 Triticum aestivum | reverse complement strand
CGATGCCATACAATAGTACAAAAAATTCTAACTATGACGTGGCAAAAACTCTGTGTGCACGGACCCAACATCTCCGTCCATGTACCGTGGAGGTGAGTCTGGGACGTGCGGGGGCTCCAGAGTGTGCGATTATTGTTTACAGCAATTATTATTTTTATTGATTTTGTGACATGTAGAATATTTCAAAGATGAACAGGACAATCATGGGCATGGACACGCACATGACCAATTTGTGCATGGACTTGTTGTGTGGACTTGTTCTGTGACAGTGCAGTGATCATGGATAGTAAGCTTATATAGCTCAGGAGTGACCTGCTCTTCCTCTATGGCGTCTATGTAGTATGCATCATTTGGTGTCAGACGTCATAGAATAGTACAGAAAAGTCTAACTATGACGTGGCAAAAACACATCTTAGTCCACGTAGCATGGAGGTGAGTCTGGGACGTGCAGGGGCTCCAGAGATGACGCACAGCGGTGCTTGGCGACCATGCAGTGTGCCGACACCGGGCACTCCAAGGCTTCCTGCATCACGACCGCCTCCTGCGCGCGGCTCGTTGTCCTCCTCCCAAACTCCGCCTCTGCCGCCATCCTCCTGCCTTCTCTCAAGCGCCACATCCTCATTGTCGCAATTGCCGGATGGTGGCGCATCTCCTCTGTGCGGTGTGGGCGTGAATCCATCTGGTCGGCGGGAGGGTGGGAGAGAGTGAGCGATAGAGAAGAGTGAGGTAGAGGAGGAATGGATAAGCTTTAGATTGGTGCATTTCATCGATGGGTGCTAGAGCGTTCGGTTTTTTTAATCATTTTCTGATAAATTACGTGGCATGCACATACGGAACCATGATGAAGGTGTCCTCGCCTACTATGCTGTGCAGCCCTACCACGTGCCATTGTTTAAAGTTGAGCTCATGTCATGTCAGTGTGGCCATCAGGCAGGCCATGTGACTTTCCAACTTGTTTATTCATGCTCGTGGGAAGCGCGCGGCAAGAAGTAAGAAGACCACCGAGATCTGAGTCTGCCGGCCAGGAAAGAGAGCGCCGATGGCCGCCGTCGCCCCCGCGCCGGAGGATTACCAGGCCGCGCAGGCCACCTACAAGGTCCAGCTCGTCGCCGCCCACGTGGAAGACGACGAGCAGCGAGGGAGCTGTTGCTGCTGCGGTGTTGTTGGCTTTTGATCGTTGCTAGATCAAATCACCCGAAGCTGTATACACACATACAAGCTAGCAAGCACACAGGCTCATTGCTTGATTGATAAACAGTACCTATGCACTGTCCCGCTTTACGTGTGTACCTGAATCATTAGTAAGCTAGCTAGATTTGCTTCGAGCAATCAACTTTTCCAGCACCGTCGGCGAAACACAGTGACTTGTAAACTTCGACGAACAAAGCGTGAAGACACCGAATCGATATGATGGCCAAAGGCTCGTATCGAGCCTTGCTTCTCTTTGTTTTGATCTCTTTTCGTTGTACAGATTACAAGAAATATCTTGAGTATATATACTAGCTCAGCTGGCTAATTAACTAGCAGTCCTACTCGGTTAGGAGTTCTAGCACTACACGGACACGTACTCGAGACGTACACGGTGTCATGCTTATTCCTTACATTCACCCCTTAAGCTTGACATCCCTGTTTCGGCCTGGATCCCAAGTGCGACTACTACTATCATAATCTTTGGCATTGTGTTTGCCATTTTTCATAGCATTTCAGGGACCGTCTTTGCTGCCGTCAGCTCGTCCGTGGCTTGACGGCAGCGCTCCTCTTTGACCGCGTCTTCAATCTTTACCTGTTTTTCGGTGCTTGAAAGACTGCCTTTCGCATCCGTGAGGGGACATCCTTTGAACCCGAGCGAGACCAAACTTCGGTCTAACTTTGAATTCCAAGCTCTTGGCGCTTGCTTCAGCCCGTAAAATGCTTTCCTGAGCTCGTAAACTTTTCTATTTTCGTCTTTCTTCTCGTAGCCAAAGGATTGTTCCACGTACACTTCTTCTGTGAGATCGCCGTTGAGGAAAGCGGATTTAACATCCATGTGATGAACCTTCCAATCCTCTTGTGCTGCCAAAACTAGGAGCACTCTCACTGTCTCGAGTCGAGCAAACGGTGCAAACACCTCCTCATAGTCAACTCCTTGACGTTGTACGTAGCCCTTTGCAGCGAGTCTTGCCTTGTACTTCACAGTGGCACCCTTCGTGTCCTTCTTCAACTTGTAAACCCACTTCAAACCTATGGCCTTTTGGTTCGGAGGTCAGGTTACCAAAGTCCACGTCCCATTGCTCTCGATCGCCTTCATCTCCTCATCCATGGCGTGCATCCAACTTGAACTTTTGCCCGCCTCTA
>NW_025225121.1:42680-50768 GCF_018294505.1 Triticum aestivum | reverse complement strand
TCATCTACCACAAGAAAGAAGTACTTCTTTCCTCCGTGAGTTGCTGGGGTGATAGGGCAACATAGATCACCATGGAGCAGCTCGAGTGCATCACTTGCACGATAGGTAGACTGAGCAGGGAACGGCCTGCGGTGCTCTTTTCCAACCAAGCACCCATCACATACTCGATCAACATGGTCGATAAACGGCATCCCAGATACCATCTCCATCTTCGACATCTTCTTCAAGGCGTAGAAGTTAACGTGTACAAATCTAGCATGCCATAACCACGAATCATCATCACTCTTGGCGAGCCAACACTCCGGTTGAGATTGATCAAGGTTGAGGATATAGAGTCTGTTCCGCGTGTGATTCACACGCGCTAGCACGTTTCGGAGGTTGTCGAAGATCGTTATCACTCTGTTCTCAATATCCACCTTGCATCCATTCTCATCAAGTTTCCCGACAGAGATGATGTTGTTGCGAAGCCGTGGGATGTAGTACACTCCGGTGAGTATGCGATGTTCTCCTGTGAGACCCTCGAAGAGGACAGAACCTTGCCCGCAAATCTCCACATTTGAACCATCACCGAACTTGACCGAGCCTTGAACATCATATTCTAGCTCGAGGAACTTCTCCTTGCACCCCGTCATGTGGTTACTGGCACCTGTGTCTACATACCACGACACATTCTGGCTCCTGGATAACTTTGGTGTTACATTTTTCTCATGAAGTAGCACCTTCCGGTTTGGTTTCACAACCGCTGTTTGGACGAGATCACAAACTTCGGCCATTAGAAGACCTGGACGTTCGTCTTCCTGCTTTGCCAAATTTGCCTTGATCTCCCGCTTGTTAGGCTCCACGAGATCACAAACTTCGGCCATCAGAAGACCTGGACGTTCGTCTTCCTGCTTCGCCAAATTTGCCTTGATCTCCCGCTTGTTAGGCTTCGGACAATCCTTCGCAAAGTGACCCATCTCATTGCAGTTATAGCACTTGACCTCGGACATATCCAAGTTCCTTGGCTTCCGCTCTTTAGATCGGTCCGCCTTACCACAACCTTGTGGCTTGCCTTTTCCTTTGCCTTCTTCGGTTTGTCCGCCGCGCTTCGCGTTGCTTGAGCCTTCGCCAACGTTGCGCCTCCCTTCGCTACTTGGGGCCTCCCAATCTGCGCGCGAGTACATGAGTTGGTCACTACCTCCTCCTTTGCCTTTCCGACAGCCACGAGCATTCTCTTCCCATGTCCGCAAGCGTCCGATCGCCTCCGTTATGGTCATGTCGTCGATGTCGTAAAGCTGCTCGAGTGTGCCGATGATGTATGTGAATTTATTAGTCACCGAACTGAAAAACTTCTCCACAATCTCGGTCTCCTCGAGCTTTGCACCAAGTGCGCGGATCTCTCCCACCAAAGTAGTCAGACGCATGGCATAGTCGTTCACCGATTCAGTTTCGTCCATCTGCAACTTGTGAAATTGGCGCTTCAGCACTTGTGCCCGAGCCTTCGTGACGCGATCTTCTCCAATCCTCATCTCTTTGAGTGTGTTCCACGCCTCTCTTGCTGTCTCGAACTCCGCCAATGTCATCAGCACGGAATCTGGCACAGACTGGGCTATGGAGGCCATGGCACCTTCATCGCACTCCTCGTCGACGTCGTCGTCCGTAATGGCCTCCCACACTCATAGGGTTCAGAGAATAATCTTCATCTTCACCGCCCACACGCCATTGTTGGCATCGGCGAGCATCGGGTACTGGATGGGGATGTTGCGATGCGCCTGCACGTTGGCGCCGCCCGTTCTGCCACCACTGGTTGCTAACTTCCCGCCCTTCTTCACCTTGTCGCCGTTCTTGTTCGCCTTGAAACCGCCGTTGCCAGACTTGTTTCCCTTGAAACCGCTGTTGCCAGACTTGACTGACTCAGTGTCGCTGTCCGTCATCGTAGATCGTCGAGGCTCTGATACCAATTGTTGGCTTTTGATCATTGCTAGATCAAATCACCCGAAGCTGTATACACACATACAAGCTAGCAAGCACACAGGCTCACTGCTTGATTGATAAACAGTGCCTATGCACTGTCCCGCTTTACGTGTGTACGTGAATCACTAGTAAGCTAGCTAGACTTGCTTCGAGCAATCAACTTTTCCAGCGCCGTCGGCGAAACACAGCGACTTGTAAACTTCGACGAACAAAGCGTGAAGACACCGAATCGATATGATGGCCAAAGGCTCGTATCGAGCCTTGCTTCTCTTTGTTTTGATCTCTTTTCGTTGTACAGATTACAAGGGATATCTTGAGTATATATACTAGCTCAGCTGGCTAACTAGCAGTCCTACTCCACTAGTGCAGAACCGGTTCGTAACGCCCTTTAGTGCCGGTTCCATAACCGGCACTAAAGTGTGGTCACTAAAGCCCCCCCCCCCCTTAGTACCGGTTCAGCACGAACCGGTGCTAAAGGGCAACCACGTGGCACGAGCCAGCTCCGGGGACCGGGAGCCCTTTAGTACCGGTTGGTAACACCAACCGATACTAAAATGTTTGGGGGTTTTTGGTTTTATGATTTCTTTTTCATTTAATTTTGTGTTTTCCATTTTAATTCTTTTTCGTTTGCTGGTATTTTACGATACTACACATTTTACACGTTATGCATATATATATATATAGAATTTCTAGTAGAACCAATCATATATATATATCATCAATGTCTCACAAACCACCATATTAATTCACACATACACACATGTATAGCTATATACAATTTCTCCTACATATGCATGTTGCCTTCCGAGCCAGTGGCATTAGCCTAATTGGTGCCTTCGGAGCACGATGACAATTGGAAGTGGTTCATGACCTGGTCGATGGGGGCGGTAGCGGGTAATAGTATTCTCCCTTCGGATTTATGACCTGGTCGAGCAAAAATCCCGCTATTTCCTCTTGAAGTGCTTCTACGCGCTCCGTTTCTAGGAGCTTGTCCCGCACCTCTTTGAACTGTTAAGAAGGAGATCAATATGCATGTGTATTAGTTGTGTGACTAGATATCGATAATGGTGTAAAAATTGTGAATAGTGTTCTGACAAGCGTACCCATTCCTGTGTTTGAGATCTGCTCCTTTCGGACGCCATCATGCGAATGTTCTCGCAAACGCAGAATGCACACAGATCAGTCCCCTGCGCCTGCTTCAGGGTCTTTATTACGAGAATGGAATTTAATTTGATCAGATAATAATTAATCAAGCATGATAATTAAAGAGATGGCAGCTAGCTAGCTAGCTAGTACTACTTAATTACTTACCTTGGGTCGAAACCATTTCAGCTGTCGTTTCCATTCGCCTTCCGTGACGCTGATGAACCTTGCCCAAGCCCTGCCCGCCGACAAAGAAAATGAATAAAGGGGTTATTAAATAGTTCATATCATGAAATGACGAACTAAATAGGCCGAGCTATATAGTTAATAATGATTGAAATTACCTGTTGACTATCCCAAACAAGATGTTATAGTCACTATTTGCTTTGAGTAGTGAGTCCAGTATTTGAACTGTTCCGGCGTCAACTTTAATGATACACAAGATCCAATGAAATCTGCATGCACACACGTTTGCATGTCTTAATTAAGCGGGCATATGTAAGCAAAAACATGTAGCTAGCTAGTAGGCAAAAACAGAGAATTTGTAGTACAAGAAAGTGTGACTCACTGGAAGTTGTAAGGAAGTAGTATATCTTCATTGTATTTGAGGCGCTTCAAGAACTCTAGCATGCTGTCCTCTACCTGCTTTTCATGATGCTTGTTTATTTTCCATGTGTATTCATTAACGGTGTTTGGGTCAATGAACCCAATGCCATAGCGTCCACCTTTTCTCATTTCATACATCTTCATCCTGCATAATACCATAGAAAAGAATATAGTGAGGATAATTACAGGTAATGATTGATCAAAAGGATCACTACAGCTAGCTTGAGACTTAAATTACAAAAAGAAATCACTTACAGACAATAGCAACTGACGATAGATTTGTCGAGTGCGTCTTGATTGTATAACTGAAATAGTTCAGAATACTCAACGGTCACAGGTTTCTCATGGTAGTAATGATCCTTCTTGACTTGCACCATGAGGGACTCTCGATCGGATCTCTTGGTAATGTCCATGTACCATTGATGCAATTCATACATTCTCGTTGGGAGCTTCTTGACCTCTTCTGGCTTGACCAAAGGTTGGCCCCGGGCATATTTCCGTTTTATTTCCTCCTCTGTAAGCACAGGCATGTCCTTGATCTCGAGGAGTTGTCCAACAGTGATGTTGAGAGTTTCAGCCTGCATTATATGCTCCTGGGTTATTACCACATCGCCCACCTCGGGAACGTAAACTGTTTGCCCACAATAATATTGGGCGCGCGTACTGTCACGTGTTGTTGGCGGCACAACAAGCGGGGGGATCGATTGCGCCGCCTGTTCTCCCAGCTGGGCAACAGTTTTCCCGCATTTTTTGACAGCTGCTTGTTGTTTGCTCGAGCTCGAGCTCGCCTCCTTCTGTAGACGTTGTCGATGTAACTTCCTGATGTGGCGCTCATAGTCTGTGTCAACAGGCTTAGGAGCTGGTGGTTGAGCCATACGAATGAAGTGGTTAACTACTTTCACAGGCACTTTCTCCCTTGGCGGCGGTGGCAGTTTCGGTCCAAAATGGGCGTCGACTTCTGCCCGCACTATGGCATTGGTTTGCTCCTCGGTCCTGTCGTAAGCCCTCTCAGGAAGAGGAGTAGTGAGGTTTGGACCATATTTATATCGCTTGCCTCCGCCTGTACTTCCTGTACTATGACCTCGACTCGTACCGCTACGCACCATAGTTGCGGGGTGTCTCTTCTGCGATTGCTGAGGCGGCGGAGATGGCTGACGGGGCTGAGTTGGACGAGGAGGAGTGGCCTGAAGCTGTGCCGGACTTGCAGTGGCCTGAGGTTGTGCCGGACTTGAAGGAGGAGTGGACGTCTGACGCTGTGTCAGACTTGGAGGAGGAGTGGCCTGACACTTTGCCGGACTTGGAGGAGGAGGAGTGGCCTCACGCGTTGGTGGACTTGGAGGAGCGGGAGTCTGCTGACTCGGTGGCGGACTTCGACGAGGAGTCGGGTGACGCGGTGTCGGTGGCCTTCGAAAGATGATGCAATCCTTTCTCCATAGGATGATACGATGTTTGGCATCTCCGAGTGTGTGCTCCTCGTCACCTCCAGGAATGTCAAGCTCTAGCCCCGAATATTGGTCCACCACCTCATCAACCACGACACGAGCATAGCCTGCTGGAATCGGGTTGCAATGGAAGGTTGCATCGGGGGAATTTGTATAAGCAACGTTGTCCGCCACCTTCAAGGATATGTTCTTAATTTTGAAGTGTAGCTCGCAGTTAGTGTTCTCCGCGATGTCATCCACGGGGTATCTATCCAGTATTGCGTCAAACGGGGCGGAACCCATGCTGCTTCTCGGCATGGATGGGGCGGTGGTATCCAATGCTGGATCATCCGCTACCTGCTGCAGCTGCTGAGACCCCCTTTGCTGGCTAAGTGAGTCGATCTGCTCCTGCTGCCGCTGGAATTTGATTGCCAAGTCCGCGTGCGCTGATTCTAGGCCTTGAAGGCGTTCATAGTCGAGCTTCCTCTGCTCCTCCTCCATCCTCCTCTTCTTCTCCTCCGCAATCTTCTTTCTCGCACGGGTTCTGTAGTCGGCGTTCCAGTCCGAAAACCCCTCATACCACGGAATAGCGCCCATGCCTCGTGTTCTTCCCGGGTGTTCAGGATTTCCCAGGGCATGCGTAAGCTCGTCGTTCTCTCTGTTGGGCTCGAACAACCCGGATCGAGCCTCTTCTATTGCAACAAGTAGCTTATCTTTGGCTCCGTCCAAACATGCCTTCTTGGAAACCTTGCCTGTCTTCGGGTCCAACTCCCCTCGATGCGCATAGAACCAAGTCCTGCACCTGGGGGGCCAGCTCAATGTTTCTGGAGTGACACTTGCATCCAACATCTCTTTCTCAGACTTATCCCACTTAGGCATTCCCACCGCATAGCCACCTGGCCCCAGCTTATGGAACTTATCCTTTTTTGCGGCATTGGCCTTGTTTATTCTTGACCGTTCCTTAGATAATTCTGAATCCTTGAATTTCACGAAATCGTCCCAATGAGCACTTTGATTCTCTAGTGTTCCCTCGAATACTGGAGTCTTCCTTCCTCCCTTGACGTACTTGTCCCATTCACAATTCTTGTGGTTCTTGAATGCAACCGCCATCTTCCTAAGAGCAGCGTCCTTGACTTTCTGCACATCTGCTTCTGTGAAATGATCTGGTAGGGTGCAATGTTCCATGAGAGTATCCCAAAGCAGACTTCTTTGTCTGTCGTCCACAAAAGTAAGATCTGGACGTGGCTTTGCCGGCTCTCTCCATTCTTGAAGGGAGATCGGGAGTTGGTCCTTCACAAGAACTCCGCACTGACGAACGAACTTGTCCGCAATCTTCTTAGGCACTAATGGTTCGCCATTAGGTTTGATTGTCTCGATATTATACTTTACGCCCTCCTTCAACTTTTTGTTCGGGCCTCGTTTTGTCCTGTTGCGTGAAGATTTGCTCGATCCGGATGGCTGAAAGAAGAAAGATCGATTTGTTAATATATCTTCAACTCATTTAAAACATGCGATGATCACCAGATGCCTGCTTATATAAATATATATGCCTCTCCGGTGTTGTCATAATCGTAGTTCATGACTTCATCAATTCGGTCGTCGCGATCGAATATCATATCACCCTCTCCGGTGTTGTTTACAAATTCGGAGCCGTCATAATCTTCTTCATTCTGATCATCATCTGGCCCGCGTATTATATCGAACATGGTCTGTTCTCCCTCTCTATCGGTATTCTCCGCCATATCTTTTATTTAACTATGCCAAAAGAAATATAAAACAATTTAGTATTCAAATTACATCGTCTCGAATAATAGATATAATCTTGAATACGTCGTCTCGAATAATAGATATAATCTCGAATACATCGTCTCGAATAATAGATATAATCTCGAATACATCGTCTCGAATAATAGATATAATCTCGAATACATCGTCTTGAATAATATATAATCTCGAATACATCATCTTGAATATTATATATCGAGTACATCACTGGCTAGGTAGCTAATAAAGATCGAATACTACAGAAGAATCTAGGACACTTGCGGTTCCTGCGGCGCGGGCGGTGGACACCCAAAGAGAAGGAACCCTCACAGGATCATAGCTGAAGTGTGATCCCTGAAGAAAGTGCCAGGTATTGGAGAACCTGTCGCCCTCTAACGCAACCATGTAGCGATGGACGTGCTCGTCCTCCTCCCTGACACGGCGACGTACCACCTCCGGCGGGGCCGGCTCCCTCCGCACCGAAACTGGCCCACGCGAACGCCACCAAATGAGATCAGGGTGGACGACGGGACCCGGGGCCGGGTTCCTCATCAAGCGGCGCGCCCCTCCAGGCAGCACCTCTCAGTGCCAGCCCGGCGGAGCCCAGTCTCGGACATGGGTCAGTCGGATGTCGTCGCGGACGGGTCGACGGCGAGGATGCGGGTCGGGCATCGTCGAGAACAAATACTAGCTATATGCCCGCAAAAAGTAACATTTTTTTAATGATTGGATTTTGATAACTAAAATTTCTAACATTTCTATATAACACTAATTATGCTATCATTGCATATGTCAAAATTCTATATGCTATTTCATACTAATTAAGCATCTAACACTAAAAACAGAAAACACAACTTTTATACATCCATTAAAAAACTGAAAAACAACATTATATAAAAAAATTCCATAATAATTAAACACTAATTATATCCATCTAACATGCATTCTTACATATATACTAGTGAAAAATAATAATCTAAAAAATCTAAACTAATTAAACATACAAAATACGTATATACTAATATATACATGCATTAATTCATACATATGTACGTGTGTGTGTGTGTGTTCATCATGCTTGTGTGTGTGTATGGGCTCGGGGAGGGGCGGCACCCATGGTGGCCGCCGGGGGCGAGGGAGAGGGGTTAGAGGGGGAGAGCTCACAGCGGGGCGACGGCGACGGCGAGGCGACGGCGACGGC
>NW_025225121.1:39233-40855 GCF_018294505.1 Triticum aestivum | reverse complement strand
GTATTTTTGCTTTAGGTACAAAAAATTACAAACTTTCTGTTAGTGCCCGTAGTTTTCAAATTTGAATAGTTTAAATTTTGAATTATTTGAAATTAGTGTGAATCACTAGTTTGTGAATAACTTAACTTTAAAAATCAGTAAAGGCATGAAAGAATTTGTTTGCACATAAAATTTCTTCGCGTTTCAAATGCCAAAACACATAATTAACTACCCTAACTATTACAGAGATTTCCTTCTGAGTGTGAAACACAGAAGAAAGTGATGATAGTGAAGCCGATCACATCCCAGATCTTTGGGTGTGAAACTTTTTCTTCGCGTGTGTCCCTTTGCGCCGTAACCATGGAAAATCTTCATCATTTAACGGGATGCTCGGGTCAATATTCACTGTGAATGGAGCAATTTCATCAAACTTTTCATAATCTTCTGACTTGTCTGTCTTGTCATCCACTCCCACGATGTTTCTCTTCCCAGAAAGAACTATGTGCCGCTTTGCTTATCGTACGATGCATTCGCTTCATTATCTTTTCTTTTTCTTGGCTAGGTAGACATGTCCTTCACATAGAAAACATGTGCCACATCATTGGCTAGGACGAATGGTTCGTCTGCATACGCAAGATGACGAATGGTTCGTCTGCATACGCAAGATTGTTGAGATCCACTGTTGTCATTCCGTACTGCGGGTCTTCTGTTACCCCGCCTTGTGTCATATTGACCCATTTGCACCGAAACAAAGGGACCTTCAAACCACGTCGATAGTCAAGTTCCCATATGTCCTGTATATAACCATAATATATTTCCTTTCCCGTCTTGGTTTCTGCATCAAAGCGGACACCACTGTTTTGGTTGGTGCTATTCTTATCTTGGGCGATCGTGTAAAATGTATTACCATTTATCTCGTACCCTTTGAAAGTCATTATATTCGAAGATGGTAACTGGGACAGCAAGTACAGGTCATCTTCAATAGAGGTGTCATGCATGGTACGTGTCTGCAACCAGCTGGCGAAACTCCTGGTTTGTTCATGTGTAATCCAGTCATCAGACCGCTCCGGGTGTTTGGAGCGTAGCAAATTCTTGTGTTCATCCATATACAGAGCTACCAAGGCGGAATTCTGTAGAACTGTGTAGTGTGCTTCAGTGAGAGAATGTCCGTCCATACATATTATTTGTTCCCCTCCTAGCGTGCCTTTTCCATCCAGTCTGCCCTTATGCCGCGATTCAGGAACACTAATCGGCTTAAGGTCAGGAATAAAGTCAATACAAAACTCAATGACCTCCTCATTTTGACGGCCCTTGGAGATGCTTCCTTCTGGCCTAGCACGGTTATGAACATATTTCTTTAAGACTCCCATGAACCTCTCAAAGGGGAACATATTGTGTAGAAATACAGGACCCAAAACGTTAATCTCTTCGCATAGGTGAACTAGGACGTGCGTCATGATGTTGAAGAAGGATGGTGGGAACACCAACTCGAAACTGACAAGACATTGCACCAAATCATTCTCTAACCTTGGTATGATTTTTGGATCGATTACCTTCTGAGAGATTGCATTGAGAAATGCACATAGCTTCACAATGGCTAATCGAACGTTTTCCGGTAGAAGCCCCCTCAATGCAACCGGAAG
>NW_025225121.1:11210-32108 GCF_018294505.1 Triticum aestivum | reverse complement strand
GCGCAAATTAGGGGCATAGTTGTAAATGTCCCTATATCAAAAGACTTCCAACATTCTGGAAAACATATTGTTGATGTGGTTAAGAAGCAATTAAACAATACTTAGTGGGCAATCTCCGTGACAACCATCCAAATATTGCTACTAGTTTTCCAATGCAAAGGAGTTGTTGCTTTCAATAAGCTCGGTACTAATTGCATTGTTGTCTAATAGTACTATGTGACGTTGGTAAGAAATTACGTCCAGCAAAGGATAACATCTTAATTAGCATTAAGAGCTAGAGCCTTGCCTGTTTTTTTCCTAGAAACTAGGACAACGCTGTCGCGTACGTACAGATTGATTAAATAGTAATTATTCTCTATTTTTTCATTGATATATAGGAATGGATCAGTGTATATGTGGAGTGTACACAATCCCTTGCTGGAACTAGGCCGTTTTAAGTACTTGGTCAGCAATATCAAACTAATGATAAGAACTCAAGACTGGGCATCCTCTACAACACTAAGCTCTCTAGTTTTAATGAGCCTACATTCAATTGAGGTATTCAATTAAAATTGGGTCATCCGATTTTAACCGAGCCAACAATTTCTCAAAGCTCCACGATTCTATTCTTCTATACTATACACTTTGCTTTCTAATTTTTAAGGCCTCACAATTAATTGAGTTAATCAATTTAGAATTGGGTCATCCAATTTGGACCGGGTCAACAATTTCTCAAGCTCTCTCATTCAATTCTTTTTATTCACCATATTCCAAAATTTTGAAGCTCTTTCATTCAATTGAGGTATTCAATTTTGATTTGGTTTACGATGTTGACTGGGCCAACGATTATTCAAATCAATCGACAGCAACCAGCCTATAAAAACATATCAATCCCCCGCACCCTCACACCACCTAGAGAAAAGAAGCATCTCATGTGATATTGTATAATCAATATAATACATGCAATCATCAACACATAAATTTCCACACATAAATATAAGTTGGTTAGCCAATAACAGGAATCACGCCACAAAAGGCTGACCAAATCACAGCATTATAAATAAAAATAAAACGCACTCTATCATCTCCCCCACCCGTCAAACTGCATATTCCATCAGCTATAAAATATAGGGGGTATCAGTTTTTTAGAAAGACAAATTTCTTTAACTTTGACCAAGCTCAGAGCAAAAAATATTGACATCCATAATATTAAACAAACAAATATGGAAATTCATTTTGTGATGAATCTGAAAATACTGATTTGATATTGCAGATTTTGATATATTTCTTTACAAATTTGACCAAGCTTAAAAAGTTTGACTTTTAAAAAAATTACACCTTACATTTTGAAACAACGTGATTATTTAAAAAAAACAGCAGGAACGGCGCAGCAAAGCGCGCACAACCCTTCTAGTAGCATCTATTTACAAAGCCAATTGTGCCGCTAGTCATATGTGTCCTACAATTCAGTTATATGTATCGTGATCATCAGTAGTTCACCTTGTTTTAAAGCAACCCACTCGTTAGTGTTAGTGTTAGTTCAAACATATCTGTCAATGTACAGCCGTTTATGCATTTTAGCTATGATTTGCCGCCCATGAATTAATGCACCGAGCGGGTTTTTTTTCTTTTATTTTTTATTTTTGCTCGTGCAACTAGCTAGCAGGGAGTGTTAGTGAATATAACTTTATAAAATGCTAATATAATTGAATATTTCAGTTTTCCACATGAATCTTTATTACATTGCTAAGGATACTTGCCATCATGCAAAACAGCGTTGTTGTCCACTCTTTTCCGGGGCTGTACTTTTATTGATAATTATATATTTTGAAAGTATATTTTGGTATTATTAAATATTTACTTTTGCTTTGAACATATATATTGCTTTAGTCACCTGGTTTTGTATGAGGAATTCGTCGGCAAGTAGTGCCAAGAAATAGTCAGTTGTACTAAAAGCAGAAGTTTAAACATTTTTTATAAAAAGAACATTCAATTCGTACATATTATTTAAGAATGCCTAAATTGATCCTATGCATGCAGTAAGAACACCTGTTGTGTCATATTTATTAAGTATGTAGATGTAGATTATAGGATAATTGGACAACTAAGTTTTCGGGAGAACTTACTCTGGAAATACATAGTATGGTCTTCATATGGTTATACAAAGTGTGTATAGCCCTTTTTACCAGTGAGTAAGGGTGCTCAATCAAATCAGAATGCTTTATGGTCGAACCCGGGCTACCAACGGGAGTTGATGTTGAGAAACCTTCGATTAAACAAGGTGATACATGAGCACCCATAATCCTAACGGCGTCATGGAGGGAACTGGAGGAAGAGATTCAGATCAGTCATGGCTTCATCAACTTCAGCAAGGGAGTCAGGAAGGAACCTGGACTATCATGCATGCTCAGCGACCCACATGGTGCCCTGCATGAGCATGCGGTACTTCCTGTTAAGATGAATGGCGTGGGTGGCATGGTTGTTGAGGAAGTATTGGTGGAGGCGAGTACATGCTGACAAGACAGTGCCGTCAGAGGACATCGCAAGGTCCAGAAGACTACCGCCGATCGTGGTGTAGATCCACCCGAAGATCCTGATGTCGGTAGGTCGCAACTCGGGATTGTCGACGTCAAGTTCAAACGTCCTGTTAATGTGGTTGAGTACAACGCAACAATGAAGGTGGAGAGGACGAACAACAAGAAATTTGAAATTTATGATAGTTGTTGGTGGATGGGTCGGGTTTGAAAGGGGTGTAAGAGTGGATGTTGGTATTATGCACGGCAATGGAGGGCTGAAGTTTGAAAAATTAATTCGATGGGGAAGAAGAGAGAGTTGAAGCAGTGGTGATAATGGGCACCATGGCGCCGACAGAGAAACTAGAAGTGGTATGCAAGGTTTGCACCCAAAGGGAGGTGGCGCTGGAATTGGTATGGGAGTTGCTCAATAGCGAGTGAATGCTTGCGTCAAGGGTTACAAGTGTTGATGTACAACACATCAGAGAATGAATAAAGAGAGTGCCCTGACTAGCTGGAACATACGGAAAGGCGTGCACATGTGCATGAGCGATCTTAGATCCTAACCTCTAAGGACTATGGTACAACACAAGCTTTGCTACACCTACGGTGGCTTACGTGGGGAGGGGGTCACATAATGATTTGTCAATTTCTAATTGGTCATTAGTGGAGGCGGCCCATCTTGAAATTCAGGGGGGTTTGATTAGTTCAAATTTCAGAATGAAGTTACGTAGGATACATAAGATGCATTATGTAGTTCTAGCATGTTTGGTAATACAGGTACAACGGTACATACAGATGATGCATTGTTTAGCAATATTAAATTGAAATCATGTAGTACGAGGGTTAGCAAATGGCAAAGGCTAACAATACACAATCCGTGCAAACGTGTTGGTCACTTTCATGTATATAATCCTTCTCATGTCAAAGTGCAAGCATTCAATCATTGGTGCACAAGGTATATACTATATTGAAGTCAACAACAGTTAAATTAAACAATACGGATCACACTCAAAAAGTATCTAAGCGATACAGATCAGTAAATTAGCTAGTTCTTTTTTTTCGGGAGGTGGAGATAGAGTACTAGCTAGCTAGTACAGGGTAATCCTCACGTTGGCTGCCTATAAATAGCATCCTGCTCCATCATATGGGAATGCACCACTTAAGCAGCTAGCTATAGCTCATCTCCATCCATCGCATCTCTTCTTCCTCAATCCTCCACTACAAACACCCACCCAATTCATCAATGGCTTCATCTCTGAAGGTGGCCGCTGCCCTCGCCATGGCCGTTTGCGTCGTGCTTGTGCTGAACATGGGCCAGCCTGTGGAAGCCACAGAATGCAAAGATTGTCTCGCTGACTGTGTTGAAGTTTGCGTCAACTACTCTGACACTGCGTGCAGCGGCATCTGCACCGCCAAACCTCCTGCATGCCAGTCATGCAAGTACGCGTCCTTCCTTACGTGTGGTGGCACATGCTACAGCGCCTGTGCCCATTTCTGCTAAAGTCTATAGTGGCTGTAAGCTGCCTGCGTGTGTTGGTACCTCGTTGTTGCTAAGCCATGTAATTAAGTGAACAAATCCTATTGCTCTGTGCATATGGCAAATGTTCCTTCGCTCTATTGTTCCTCTTTGTTTTATCGTTCCGCTTTGTTTCAACCATCAGTAAATATGCATGTATGTGTGCAAGTCATCTATATATGCTTTGTGCTTCTTTCTATCATGTGTCTGACGTGCTCATGCTGGGGGATATCAGGTGATATCACCTATTACATGCTCCCATGCTAAAAAAAATTAAAAAGTCACATTAGATGTTTCAAAAAAATTGAAAACAATTATGGATGTTCACAAGACATACGTTTATAACCCCTAAAAATTCAGATCAAAATTCAAAATATACATTGAGAAACAAAAAAGACAAAACTGTATGTGAATAGTGTCATTCCTGACACTGTTCATGTTTTGTCTTCTTTTACACTATTCATTCTAGATTTGTCATTTTTGTTTCTCAATAGGTATTTCAAATATGGGTTTGATTTTTTATGGGTCGTAGACATATGTCTTGTGAACATCCACAAAGTTTTTCAGAATTTTTTTGAAACATCTAAAGACGCCATCTCCGTCTCCACCATGGCACCACGCTGGCTGCCGGCGGCTGCCACGTCCTTAGGATCATAGGATACTCGCAGACCAAGCTGCTCGGCGCGGGCGCGTCGGCCCGGTCCTGCCAGGTCGAGGCGGTCGGCCAATGGTGGTGCATCTTCTATTTTACCCCAACGGGCACCTGGGGCAGAGAAACGACCTCATCTCCCTTTCCCTCGAGCTCGCCCAAAACAAACACACCGGCCAGCCTGAGCCCGACCACGTCAACTTGGTCGCGCGCTTAACTCTGGTCCCTCACCACGGCAAGCAGCCGCCAGCTTGAGCCCGACCACGTCAACTCGGTCGAGGCGGTTTACGTTGAATTGGGGTCAGTGCTTCCGGTTCATCAGGAAGGAAGAGCTTGAGATGTCGGAGGGCTACCTCGTGGACGACTACCTTGCAGTCCGGTGCGACATCGACGTCGTGTATTACACGTGGGCAGCGAGAGACCATGCGCAGGACGTGGTTGCGAACACCACAGCGATGGGGTTGTTGTGTGGAGGTCACTGTGTAGGCGCGAGCAACCCGGGAGGAGGGAAGATGTTCCATTCATTGACACACTGATTCTGTAACTCCACAAAAGAATACTCATTCTATAGATAAACAGAACTAAAATTAGAATTACCAATGACCAGTTCATGAAATTATTTTACATTCAGGTGGTTTTAAAATAAAAATTAATTTGCGTGACCGTACATGGGCAATTATGAATGATTTTTTTTAACACAGTACAGACGCAAGCGCTCATATACACGCGCATACACTCATCCCTATGAACGCACACACGCACACCTTACCTTATGAGCACCTTCAAAAGACTGAGCCGACATATCATCTTCAAATTTCGAAGTCACCGTAGGTATCTCGTCGTCGACGAGTACGTCTCCTATATGCAGTTTGTGCATCTATGTCAGCTCTTTGTGCATCTATGTTGTGTGTAGTTTGTGCATCTATGTCAATTCTTTTCCACGGCAAACTTTATTGCCGAGTTACATTTTAAAAAGAGATAGGAATTAAAGAGAAAATGGTGTAGATTTGTAGTAAAACCCACTGGCTATTGCAACCAAAAGTACGCACACGTATCATTAAATAATAATTTGATATTTAGAAAAAAATAGGGTACACCTAAAAATTTACTGAAATTTTAAATGAAACCTTTTTTAATGATAGTAACAATAAAAAGGTGTTGGGAGACAATTATTATCAGTAGCAGCAACAAATTTTGTAACATCACGCTTGGTTTTGCGGCATGATGGTACGGCTTTGCGGGAACAAAAACATCACCGGCGGGGCGGCTGACCTTGAGTGTCAAAAGACTACCTTGAAACGTTCAAACATTCGACCACAACATCACCGGTCTTGTAGCTTCATCCGATACTTCGAGAGGGCACCAGTTGCTCCAAGGCGTCGCTGGGTGTGGCAGATAATGCTCTAAGATGGCATGCTCGTGCAAGGGCGCCCATGCAGCTATGAAATATGAGTCCCCCTGATTCACAACATCACCCCGCAGCAACTATGTCAATGATGTGTTGGGGCTGCAACGCAGGCGATGCTGTGCGGCGACGGGTGCAACTTGGGAGATGTTGCAACTGCAACGTACGCCATGTTGCAGAGGCTGCAATGTTGGCGATGTTGCGACCACAAAATGGGTGATGTCGTGTGGTGACGGGTGCAACTTGGGAGATGTTGTGACTGCAACATGGGGACATCTTGCGTCGACCGCAATGTTGGCGATGTTGCGATTTCAACATGGGCGATGTTGTGCGGCATGACTAGAACTTGGGAATTTTTCAACTACAACATTGGACATGTTTCGATGGCCGCAACATTGTCAATGTTGCGATTGCAACATGGACGATGTTGTGCGGCATGACTAGAACTTGGGAGATTTCACTACAACATGGGACATGTTGCGACGGCCGCAACATTGTCAATGTTGTGTCGCGATGAATGTTTGCAACACTCACCTTGTTGCAAACCTCCCAAGCGCAACATGGGTCATGTTGCAAATGACGGTGAAACATGAGTCATGTTGCAAAACGGTGATCACCGCTAAATTGCTCGAGCCACGCGTTAGCGCCCGCCAAAAAGAATCGGCCAACAGAGTTGCAGCATTGCATGTCTAGTTTACAGCAGCGCCGACCAGGCCTCGCAGCACCACGCGTCAGGCTTTACAGATGACCGGTCTTATAACGACGTGAGTATGCGGTAGCGCCAACCGCCCTTTGCAGTGTCCGCGCTACCGACTTTCCGATGCAACAAATATTACATTGATGTAACATGGCGAGCCAAACACTTATATCACATGAAAGAAAACACTTTGCAGCATGGATCATAATTGCATCAGACACTTATAATCAACCCAAAAGAATGTAGTCAACATTTTTTTAAGCCAGAATGCAATCGACTCTGTAAAATAAAACGAATAAAAACCGATGGCAGTGGACGCCAGATGAGAGAGAGAGAGAGAGAGAGAGAGCATCATCTTCCTGGGCGTGTTGGTTCGACGGGATGCAGCCATGCATGTATGCACACTAGTGGTTGGGGCGCCGCTTAGGAGATAGTTGTGCGCACTTTTTCATTTAAAAAATACATAAGGTCCTTGCCTCCATCTAAAAAATATCTCACAAAAAACCTCACCTCCATAATAAAAAAAATAAAAAAGGAAAAAATTATCACCGTGAGCGAGCGCCACTTTACATAGCCTTCATTAAAAAAATACGTGAGTTCTTACCTCTATTTAGAAATAAAAAAATACATCATCTCCATGGTGAGAGATGGAAACCCAAGTAGGCTGACATACGGCGGATGGTAATGCGGGACTTGGGTTGTCACGTCGTCTCCAGCCGTAGGTTGACGTCAACCTACGGCTGGAGAAGGTTTCCCGCAGCGCAGACAGGCCCTAATAATCAATCTTGGGCCAGCGACCAGCTCATCATAACAAATTAGTGCGTCTGATGGCTCTTCTCTCCTTCCCATAAAGGTGAGGAAGGATCGGGCATGTTGTTTTTTCTTTCAAACACAACAGGCGCCACGATCCTGTTGACGGGCCCTCGCAAAGCAGCCGTGGTCGACTATATTTGCCATGGGCTCTAGCCCACCACCCCGATGTACTACCAGCTCAGTAGCTGGCTGGAGCGACAAGCGCGCACCACCACGCTCGGCTGACGCGCGGGAGGTGACAGCCTTCCAGCTCGATGAGGTGAACATCCCAGCCGTAACCAATGCCCAATCAAGCCCAAGCCAAAGCTTTCTCTCCTCTCCTACTACCGGCCATGCCAAGGCTTCTCGTTTCTTTTTGGAGCAACCGGTGCGAGTTCCTCCTCACACCTTTATTTTTTTGGCATATGTCTATTTTTTCTTAACACAGTATAGACGCAAATGCTTATATAAACGCATATGCATATACATCCACCTCTATGTATGAACACACACGCGCGCATCCTACCCCTATGAACGCCTTCGACAGACTGGATCGGCACATCATCTTGAAACTCGTATTATTCCTAGGTACTACTTTGCCAATGCCAGCAAGTCAATAACAATCTCTTGCATGCACAAATTATTAACAATTTCTTCGGTAACAACTAGTTTAACAACATTCACAAATTATTGTCAAGTCATAGCTACTTCTATTATTGTCGACTCCATTCACGAATCATGCACGGAGTAAGAAAGGTTTCACTTGACTAAGATCTAGAAGAGCACTCGAAATACGGCTAGACAGCGGATAAGCCAACTAATAACTTTTTGATTTTTGATATGCATCACAAACTGAGTCATGACTTTTATTTGACACGGGATTCCTAACAATTTGATCTACTATGATAAATGATGGATGCCTGATGCATATGCCACCAAGAAGGTGAGGGTTTGTGCACACCGATGGATAACTTCACATGGACATGAGGTGTATCTCAAGCAAAGTATTATTGTCATGGGCTAGTTTATTTGCAGCAATTATTATTTTTACAGATTTTGTGACATGTAGAATATTTCAAAGGTGAACAGGACAATCATGGGCATGGACACGCACATGACTAATTTGTGCAATTGCAATTTCCGACCCACTTGTCGTGTGGATTTGTTCCGTGACAGTGTAGTGATCACGGATAGCACGATTATCGAGCTCATGAGTGACCTGCTCTACCGCTATGGCGTCTATTTATCTATCATTTCATGTCGATGCCATACAATAGTACAAAAAATTCTAACTATGACGTGGCAAAAACTCTGTGTGCACGGACCCAACATCTCCGTCCATGTACCGTGGAGGTGAGTCTGGGACGTGCGGGGGCTCCAGAGTGTGCGATTATTGTTTACAGCAATTATTATTTTTATTGATTTTGTGACATGTAGAATATTTCAAAGATGAACAGGACAATCATGGGCATGGACACGCACATGACCAATTTGTGCATGGACTTGTTGTGTGGACTTGTTCTGTGACAGTGCAGTGATCATGGATAGTAAGCTTATATAGCTCAGGAGTGACCTGCTCTTCCTCTATGGCGTCTATGTAGTATGCATCATTTGGTGTCAGACGTCATAGAATAGTACAGAAAAGTCTAACTATGACGTGGCAAAAACACATCTTGGTCCACGTAGGATGGAGGTGAGTCTGGGACGTGCAGGGGCTCCAGAGATGACGCACAGCAGTGCTTGGCGACCATGCAGTGTGCCGACACCGGGCACTCCAAGGCTTCCTGCATCACGACCGCCTCCTGCGCGCGGCTCGTTGTCCTCCTCCCAAACTCCGCCTCTGCCGCCATCCTCCTGCCTTCTCTCAAGCGCCACATCCTCATTGTCGCAATCGCCGGATGGTGGCGAATCTCCTCTGTGCGGTGTGGGCGTGAATCCATCTGGTCGGCGGGAGGGTGGGAGAGAGTGAGCGATAGAGAAGAGTGAGGTAGAGGAGGAATGGATAAGCTTTAGATTGGTGCATTTCATCGATGGGCGCTAGAGCGTTCGGTTTTTTTAATCATTTTCTGATAAATTACGTGGCATGCACATACGGAACCATGATGAAGGTGTCCTCGCCTACTATGCTGTGCAGCCCTACCACGTGCCATTGTTTAAAGTTGAACTCATGTCATGTCAGTGTGGCCATCAGGCAGGCCATGTGACTTTTCAACTTGTTTATTCATGCTCGTGGGAAGCGCGCGGCAAGAAGTGAGAAGACCACCGAGATCTGAGTCTGCCGGCCAGGAAAGAGAGCGCCGATGACCGCCGTCGCCCCCGCGCCGGAGGATTACCAGGCCGCGCAGGCCACCTACAAGGTCCAGCTCGTCGCCGCCCACGTGGAAGACGACGAGCAGCGAGGGAGCTGTTGCTGCTGCGGTGTTGTTGGCTTTTGATCGTTGCTAGATCAAATCACCCGAAGCTGTATACACACATACAAGCTAGCAAGCACACAGGCTCATTGCTTGATTGATAAACAGTACCTATGCACTGTCCCGCTTTACGTGTGTACGTGAATCATTAGTAAGCTAGCTAGATTTGCTTCGAGCAATCAACTTTTCCAGCGCCGTCGGCGAAACACAGCGACTTGTAAACTTCGACGAACAAAGCGTGAAGACACCGAATCGATATGATGGCCAAAGGCTCGTATCGAGCCTTGCTTCTCTTTGTTTTGATCTCTTTTCGTTGTACAGATTACAAGAAATATCTTGAGTATATATACTAGCTCAGCTGGCTAATTAACTAGCAGTCCTACTCGGTTAGGAGTTCTAGCACTACACGGACACGTACTCGAGACGTACACGGTGTCATGCTTATTCCTTACATTCACCCCCTAAGCTTGACATCCCCGTTTCGGCCTGGATCCCAAGTGCGACTACTACTATCATAATCTTTGGCATTGCGTTTGCCATTTTTCATAGCATTTCAGGGACCGTCTTTGCTGCCGTCAGCTCGTCCGTGGCTTGACGGCAGCGCTCCTCTTTGACCGTGTCTTCAATCTTTACCTGTTTTTCGGTGCTTGAAAGACTGCCTTTCGCATCCGTGAGGGGACATCCTTTGAACCCGAGCGAGACCAAACTTCGGTCTAACTTTGAATTCCAAGCTCTTGGCGCTTGCTTCAGCCCGTAAAATGCTTTCCTGAGCTCGTAAACTTTTCTATTTTCGTCTTTCTTCTCGTAGCCAAAGGATTGTTCCACGTACACTTCTTCTGTGAGATCGCCGTTGAGGAAAGCGGATTTAACATCCATGTGATGAACCTTCCAATCCTCTTGTGCTGCCAAAACTAGGAGCACTCTCATTGTCTCGAGTCGAGCAAACGGTGCAAACACCTCCCCATAGTCAACTCCTTGACGTTGTACGTAGCCCTTTGCAGCGAGTCTTGCCTTGTACTTCACAGTGGCACCCTTCGTGTCCTTCTTCAACTTGTAAACCCACTTCAAACCTATGGCCTTTTGGTTCGGAGGTCAGGTTACCAAAGTCCACGTCCCATTGCTCTCAATCGCCTTCATCTCCTCATCCATGGCGTGCATCCAACTTGAACTTTTGCCCGCCTCTACGGAGTTCGCCGACTCCTCAACTCCGAGTAAACACAAATCGGAGTACTCGAGCGTAACTGGCTTTGCGTACTTGTAGATTTTCTTGAGGGTCTTGTAGCAACGAGGCCCGGAAGAATCCGTCGTGGCTTGCGAAGGGGCCAGCACAAATTGTGTCGGAGTCGATGCACTTGAAGAAGACCGTTGAGTCTCGGGTGTGGTAGATGTCGGATCGTTGGCATCCTCATCGTCGGCGTAGTCGTCGTGACCGTGACTATCATCTTGATTGTCGTTGTCACTATGCACCTCGTTGTCGAGATCTCCGCCCGTGTCGTGCGCGTCGTTGTCGCTATCACCTTGCAACCCATGCGCGTCGTCGTTGGTGTCGGCACCATGATGATCACTACCATTGTGGCCACCTTGGTTGGGCGTCTTGCCAATCACCTGGATGTCCTCCCCTGCATCATCATCAGTTGGAAATTCAACTGTGAATATGTTACTGTTTGGAGCATCGTCGGCTGCTGCGCTCCAATTCCACGCTTGGTTTTCTTCAAACACGACGTCGCGTGAAATTCGTAGACGCTTGGTTCGTCGATTGTAGAAGCGGTATGCCTTGGTGCCGGAACTCCTCTCGTATCCGATGAACACCATCTTGGTGCTATGATCGGCAAGCTTTGAGAGATGCGGCTCCGCCGTCTTCACATGCGCCACGCACCCAAATGTCCGTAGATGAGACACATCCGGCTTCCATCCATAAATTGCTTCGTACGGAGTCTTGCCGATCACTGCCTTCGTTGGAGCCCGGTTGAGAAGATAGACCGCCGTCGAGACAGCTTCTCCCCAAAAAGTCCCCGGCAAGTTCTTGCTCTTGAGTAAACTTCTCGCCATATCAACAACGGTTCGATTGCGCCTTTCAACAACCCCGTTCTGGTGTGGCGTATAAGCTGCCGTGTGGAACCTCTCTATGCCAATCTTCTCGCAGTAGTCGTTGAACTCGTTCGACGTAAACTCTCCGCCGCGATCTGTCCTTAGAGCACGAACCTTCAGCTTGTGTTCCATCTCCGTTGCAGCCTTCAGCTTTTTAAACGCTTCAAACGCCTCATCTTTAGATCGTAGGAGAACGACCCACATGTATCTCGAGTAGTCATCTACCACAAGAAAGAAGTACTTCTTTCCTCCGTGAGTTGCTGGGGTGATAGGGCAACATAGATCACCATGGAGCAGCTCGAGTGCATCACTTGCACGATAGGTAGACTGAGCAGGGAACGGCCTGCGGTGCTCTTTTCCAACCAAGCACCCATCACATACTCGATCAACATGGTCGATAAACGGCATCCCAGATACCATCTCCATCTTCGACATCTTCTTCAAGGCGTAGAAGTTAACATTTACAAATCTAGCATGCCATAACCACGAATCATCATCACTCTTGGCGAGCCAACACTCCGGTTGAGATTGATCAAGGTTGAGGGTATAGAGTCTATTCCGCGTGTGATTCACACGCGCTAGCACGTTTCGGAGGTTGTCGAAGATCGTTATCACTCTGTTCTCAATATCCACCTTGCATCCATTCTCATCAAGTTTCCCGACAGAGATGATGTTGTTGCGAAGCCGTGGGATGTAGTACACTCCGGTGAGTATGCGATGTTCTCCTGTGAGACCCTCGAAGAGGACAGAACCTTGCCCGCAAATCTCCACATTTGAACCATCACCGAACTTGACCGAGCCTTGAACATCTCATTCGACGTAAACTCTCCGCCGCGATCTGTCCTTAGAGCACGAACCTTCAGCTTGTGTTCCATCTCCGTTGCAGCCTTCAGCTTTTTAAACGCTTCAAACGCCTCATCTTTAGATCGTAGGAGAACGACCCACATGTATCTCGAGTAGTCATCTACCACAAGAAAGAAGTACTTCTTTCCTCCGTGAGTTGCTGGGGTGATAGGGTAACATAGATCACCATGGAGCAGCTCGAGTGCATCACTTGCACGATAGGTAGACTGAGCAGGGAACGGCCTGCGGTGCTCTTTTCCAACCAAGCACCCATCACATACTCGATCAACATGGTCGATAAACGGCATCCCAGATACCATCTCCATCTTCGACATCTTCTTCAAGGCGTAGAAGTTAACGTTTACAAATCTAGCATGCCATAACCACGAATCATCATCACTCTTGGCGAGCCAACACTCCGGTTGAGATTGATCAAGGTTGAGGATATAGAGTCTATTCCGCGTGTGATTCACACGCGCTAGCACGTTTCGGAGGTTGTCGAAGATCGTTATCACTCTGTTCTCAATATCCACCTTGCATCCATTCTCATCAAGTTTCCCGACAGAGATGATGTTGTTGCGAAGCCGTGGGATGTAGTACACTCCGGTGAGTATGCGATGTTCTCCTGTGAGACCCTCGAAGAGGACAGAACCTTGCCCGCAAATCTCCACGTTTGAACCATCACCGAACTTGACCGAGCCTTGAACATCTCGTTCGACGTAAACTCTCCGCCGCGATCTGTCCTTAGAGCACGAACCTTCAGCTTGTGTTCCATCTCCGTTGCAGCCTTCAGCTTTTTAAACGCTTCAAACGCCTCATCTTTAGATCGTAGGAGAACGACCCACATGTATCTCGAGTAGTCATCTACCACAAGAAAGAAGTACTTCTTTCCTCCGTGAGTTGCTGGGGTGATAGGGCAACATAGATCACCATGGAGCAGCTCGAGTGCATCACTTGCACGATAGGTAGACTGAGCAGGGAACGGCCTGCGGTGCTCTTTTCCAACCAAGCACCCATCACATACTCGATCAACATGGTCGATAAACGGCATCCCAGATACCATCTCCATCTTCGACATCTTCTTCAAGGCGTAGAAGTTAACGTGTACAAATCTAGCATGCCATAACCACAAATCATCATCACTCTTGGCGAGCCAACACTCCGGTTGAGATTGATCAAGGTTGAGGATATAGAGTCTGTTCCGCGTGTGATTCACACGCGCTAGCACGTTTCGGAGGTTGTCGAAGATCGTTATCACTCTGTTCTCAATATCCACCTTGCATCCATTCTCATCAAGTTTCCCGACAGAGATGATGTTGTTGCGAAGCCGTGGGATGTAGTACACTCCGGTGAGTATGCGATGTTCTCCTGTGAGACCCTCGAAGAGGACAGAACCTTGCCCGCAAATCTCCACATTTGAACCATCACCGAACTTGACCGAGCCTTGAACATCATATTCTAGCTCGAGGAACTTCTCCTTGCACCCCGTCATGTGGTTACTGGCACCTGTGTCTAGATACCACGACACATTCTGGCTCCTGGATAACTTTGGTGTTACATTTTTCTCATGAAGTAGCACCTTCCGGTTTGGTTTCACAACCGCTGTTTGGACGAGATCACAAACTTCGGCCATTAGAAGACCTGGACGTTCGTCTTCCTGCTTTGCCAAATTTGCCTTGATCTCCCGCTTGTTAGGCTCCACGAGATCACAAACTTCAGCCATCAGAAGACCTGGACGTTCGTCTTCCTGCTTCGCCAAATTTGCCTTGATCTCCCGCTTGTTAGGCTTCGGACAATCCTTCGCAAAGTGACCCATCTCATTGCAGTTATAGCACTTGACCTCGGACATATCCAAGTTCCTTGGCTTCCGCTCTTTAGATCGGTCCGCCTTACCACAACCTTGTGGCTTGCCTTTTCCTTTGCCTTCTTCGGTTTGTCCGCCGCACTTCGCGTTGCTTGAGCCTTCGCCAACGTTGCGCCTCCCTTCGCTACTTGGGGCCTCCCAATCTGCGCGTGAGTACATGAGTTGGTCACTACCTCCTCCTTTGCCTTTCCGACAGCCACGAGCATTCTCTTCCCATGTCCGCAAGCGTCCGATCGCCTCCGTTATGGTCATGTCGTCGATGTCGTAAAGCTGCTCGAGTGTGCCGATGATGTATGTGAATTTATTAGTCACCGAACTGAAAAACTTCTCCATAATCTCGGTCTCCTCGAGCTTTGCACCAAGTGCGCGGATCTCTCCCACCAAAGTAGTCAGACGCATGGCATAGTCGTTCACCGATTCAGTTTCGTCCATCTGCAACTTGTGAAATTGGCGCTTCAGCACTTGTGCCCGAGCCTTCGTGACGCGATCTTCTCCAATCCTCATCTCTTTGAGTGTGTTCCACGCCTCTCTTGCTGTCTCGAACTCCGCCAATGTCATCAGCACGGAATCTGGCACAGACTGGGCTATGGAGGCCATGGCACCTTCATCGCACTCCTCGTCGACGTCGTCGTCCGTAATGGCCTCCCACACTCATAGGGTTCAGAGAATAATCTTCATCTTCACCGCCCACACGCCATAGTTGGCATCGGCGAGCATCGGGTACTGGATGGGGATGTTGCGATGCGCCTGCACGTTGGCGCCGCCCGTTCTGCCACCACTGGTTGCTAACTTCCCGCCCTTCTTCACCTTGTCGCCGTTCTTGTTCGCCTTGAAACCGCCGTTGCCAGACTTGTTTCCCTTGAAACCACCGTTGCCGGACTTCACTAACTCAGTGTCGCTGTCCGTCATCGTAGATCGTCGAGGCTCTGATACCAATTGTTGGCTTTTGATCATTGCTAGATCAAATCACCCGAAGCTGTATACACACATACAAGCTAGCAAGCACACAGGCTCACTGCTTGATTGATAAACAGTGCCTATGCACTGTCCCGCTTTACGTGTGTACGTGAATCACTAGTAAGCTAGCTAGACTTGCTTCGAGCAATCAACTTTTCCAGCGCCGTCGGCGAAACACAGCGACTTGTAAACTTCGACGAACAAAGCGTGAAGACATCGAATCGATATGATGGCCAAAGGCTCGTATCGAGCCTTGCTTCTCTTTGTTTTGATCTCTTTTCGTTGTACAGATTACAAGGGATATCTTGAGTATATATACTAGCTCAGCTGGCTAACTAGCAGTCCTACTCCACTAGTGCAGAACCGGTTCGTAACGCCCTTTAGTGCCGGTTCCATAACCGGCACTAAAGTGTGGTCACTAAAGCCCCCCCCCTTAGTACCGTTTCAGCACGAACCGGTGCTAAAGGGCAACCATGTGGCACGAGCCCGCTCCGGGGGCCGGGAGCCCTTTAGTACCGGTTGGTAACACCAACCGATACTAAAATGTTTGGGGGTTTTTGGTTTTATGATTTCTTTTTCATTTAATTTTGTGTTTTCCATTTTAATTCTTTTTCGTTTGCTGGTATTTTACGATACTACACATTTTACACGTTATGCATATATATATATATAGAATTTCTAGTAGAACCAATCATATATATATATCATCAATGTCTCACAAACCACCATATTAATTCACACATACACACATGTATAGCTATATACAATTTCTCCTACATATGCATGTTGCCTTCGGAGCCAGTGGCACTAGCCTAATTGGTGCCTTCGGAGCACGATGACAATTGGAAGTGGTTCATGACCTGGTCGATGGGGGCGGTAGCGGGTAATAGTATTCTCCCTTCGGATTTATGACCTGGTCGAGCAAAAATCCCGCTATTTCCTCTTGAAGTGCTTCTACGCGCTCCGTTTCTAAGAGCTTGTCCCGCACCTCTTTGAACTGTTAAGAAGGAGATCAATATTCATGTGTATTAGTTGTGTGACTAGATATCGATAATGGTGTAAAAATTGTGAATAGTGTTTTGACAAGCGTACCCATTCCTGTCTTTGAGATATGCTCCTTTCGGACGCCATCATGTGAATGTTCTCGCAAACGCAGAATGCACACAGATCAGTCCCCTGCGCCTGCTTCAGGGTCTTTATTAGGAGAATGGAATTTAATTTGATCAGATAATAATTAATCAAGCATGATAATTAAAGAGATGGCAGCTAGCTAGCTAGCTAGTACTACTTAATTACTTACCTTGGGTCGAAACCATTTCAGCTGTCGTTTCCATTCGCCTTCCGTGACGCTGATGAACCTTGCCCAAGCCCTGCCCGCCGACAAAGAAAATGAATAAAGGGGTTATTAAATAGTTCATATCATGAAATGACGAACTAAATAGGTCGAGCTATATAGTTAATAATGATTGAAATTACCTGTTGACTATCCCAAACAAGATGTTATAGTCACTATTTGCTTTGAGTAGTGAGTCCAGTATTTGAACTGTTCTGGCGTCAACTTTAATGATACACAAGATCCAGTGAAATCTGCATGCACACACGTTTGCATGTCTTAATTAAGCGGGCATATGTAAGCAAAAACATGTAGCTAGCTAGTAGGCAAAAACAAAGAATTTGTAGTACAAGAAAGTGTGACTCACTGGAAGTTGTAAGGAAGTAGTATATCTTCATTGTATTTGAGGCGCTTCAAGAACTCTAGCATGCTGTCCTCTACCTGCTTTTCATGATGCTTGTTTATTTTCCATGTGTATTCATTAACGGTGTTTGGGTCAATGAACCCAATGCCATAGCGTCCACCTTTTCTCATATCATACATCTTCATCCTGCATAATACCATAGAAAAGAATATAGTGAGGATAATTACAGGTAATGATTGATCAAAAGGATCACTACAGCTAGCTTGAGACTTAAATTACAAAAAGAAATCACTTACAGACAATAGCAACTGACGATAGATTTGTCGAGTGCGTCTTGATTATATAACTGAAATAGTTCAGAATACTCAACGGTCACAGGTTTCTCATGGTAGTAATGATCCTTCTTGACTTGCACCATGAGGGACTCTCGATCGGATCTCTTGGTAATGTCCATGTACCATTGATGCAATTCATACATTCTCGTTGGGAGCTTCTTGACCTCTTCTGGCTTGACCAAAGGTTGGCCCCGGGCATATTTCCGTTTTATTTCCTCCTCTGTAAGCACAGGCATGTCCTTGATCTCGAGGAGTTGTCCAACAGTGATGTTGAGAGTTTCAGCCTGCATTATATGCTCCTGGGTTATTACCACATCGCCCACCTCGGGAACGTAAACTGTTTGCCCACAATAATATTGGGCGCGCGTACTGTCACGTGTTGTTGGCGGCACAACAAGCGGGGGGATCGATTGCGCTGCCTGTTCTCCCAGCTGGGCAACAGTTTTCCCGCATTTTTTGACAGCTGCTTGTTGTTTGCTCGAGCTCAAGCTCGCCTCCTTCTGTAGACGTTGTCGATGTAACTTCCTGATGTGGCGCTCATAGTCTGTGTCAACAGGCTTAGGAGCTGGTGGTTGAGCCATACGAATGAAGTGGTTAACTACTTTCACAGGCACTTTCTCCCTTGGCGGCGGTGGCAGTTTCGGTCCAAAATGGGCGTCGACTTCTGCCCGCACTATGGCATTGGTTTGCTCCTCGGTCCTGTCGTAAGCCCTCTCAGGAAGAGGAGTAGTGAGGTTTGGACCATATTTATATCGCTTGCCTCCGCCTGTACTTCCTGTACTATGACCTCGACTCGTACCGCTACGCACCATAGTTGCGGGGTGTCTCTTCTGCGATTGCTGAGGCGGCGGAGATGGCTGACGGGGCTGAGTTGGACGAGGAGGAGTGGCCTGAAGCTGTGCCGGACTTGCAGTGGCCTGAGGTTGTGCCGGACTTGAAGGAGGAGTGGACGTCTGACGTTGTCGCGGACTTGGAGGAGGAGTGGCCTGACACTTTGCCGGACTTGGAGGAGGAGGAGTGGCCTCACGCGTTGGTGGACTTGGAGGAGCGGGAGTCTGCTGACTCGGTGGCGGACTTCGACGAGGAGTCGGGTGACGCGGTGTCGGTGGCCTTCGAAAGATGATGCAATCCTTTCTCCATAGGATAATACGATGTTTGGCATCTCCGAGTGTGTGCTCCTCGTCACCTCCAGGAATGTCAAGCTCTAGCCCCGAATATTGGTCCACCACCTCATCAACCACGACACGAGCATAGCCTGCTTGAATCGGGTTGCAATGGAAGGTTGCATCGGGGGAATTTGTATAAGCAACGCTGTCCGCCACCTTCAAGGATATGTTCTTAATTTTGAAGTGTAGCTCGCAGTTAGTGTTCTCCGCGATGTCATCCACGGGGTATCTATCCAGTATTGCGTCAAACGGGGCGGAACCCATGCTGCTTCTCGGCATGGATGGGGCGGTGGTATCCAATGCTGGATCATCCGCTAGCTGCTGCAGCTGCTGAGACCCCCTTTGCTGGCTAAGTGAGTCGATCTGCTCCTGCTGCCGCTGGAATTTGATTGCCAAGTCCGCGTGCGCTGATTCTAGGCCTTGAAGGCGTTCATAGTCGAGCTTCCTCTGCTCCTCCTCCATCCTCCTCTTCTTCTCCTCTGCAATCTTCTTTCTCGCACGGGTTCTGTAGTCGGCGTTCCAGTCCGAAAACCCCTCATACCACGGAATAGCGCCCATGCCTCGTGTTCTTCCCGGGTGTTCAGGATTTCCCAGGGCATGCGTAAGCTCGTCGTTCTCTCTGTTGGGCTCGAACAACCCGGATCGATCCTTTTCTATTGCAACAAGTAGCTTATCTTTGGCTCCGTCCAAACATGCCTTCTTGGAAACCTTGCCTGTCTTCGGGTCCAACTCCCCTCGATGCGCATAGAACCAAGTCCTGCACCTGGGGGGCCAGCTCAATGTTTCTGGAGTGACACTTGCATCCAGCATCTCTTTCTCAGACTTATCCCACTTAGGCATTCCCACCGCATAGCCACCTGGCCCCAGCTTATGGAACTTATCCTTTTTTGCGGCATTGGCCTTGTTTATTCTTGACCGTTCCTTAGATAATTCTGAATCCTCGAATTTCACGATATCGTCCCAATGAGCACTTTGATTCTCTAGTGTTCCCTCGAATACTGGAGTCTTCCTTCCTCCCTTGACGTACTTGTCCCATTCACAATTCTTGTGGTTCTTGAATGCAACCGCCATCTTCCTAAGAGCAGCGTCCTTGACTTTCTGCACATCTGCTTCTGTGAAATGATCTGGTAGGGTGCAATGTTCCATCAGAGTATCCCAAAGCAGACTTCTTTGTCTGTCGTCGACAAAAGTAAGATCTGGGCGTGGCTTTGCCGGCTCTCTCCATTCTTGAAGGGAGATCGGGAGTTGGTCCTTCACAAGAACTCCGCACTGACGAACGAACTTGTCCGCAATCTTCTTAGGCACTAATGGTTCGCCATTAGGTTTGATTGTCTCGATATTATACTTTACGCCCTCCTTCAACTTTTTGTTCGGGCCTCGTTTTGTCCTGTTGCGTGAAGATTTGCTCGATCCGGATGGCTGAAAGAAGAAAGATCGATTTGTTAATATATCTTCAACTCATTTAAAACATGCGATGATCACCAGATGCCTGCTTATATAAATATATATGCCTCTCCGGTGTTGTCATAATCGTAGTTCATGACTTCATCAATTCGGTCGTCGCGATCGAATATCATATCACCCTCTCCGGTGTTGTTTAGAAATTCGGAGCCGTCATAATCTTCTTCATTCTGATCATCATCTGGCCCGCGTATTATATCGAACATGGTCTGTTCTCCCTCTCTATCGGTATTCTCCGCCATAGCTTTTATTTAACTATGCCAAAAGAAATATAAAACAATTTAGTATTCAAATTACATCGTCTCGAATAATAGATATAATCTTGAATACGTCGTCTCGAATAATAGATATAATCTCGAATACATCGTCTCGAATAATAGATATAATCTCGAATACATCGTCTCGAATAATAGATATAATCTCAAATACATCGTCTTGAATAATATATAATCTCGAATACATCATCTTGAATATTATATATCGAGTACATCACTGGCTAGGTAGCTAATAAAGATCGAATAC
>NW_025225121.1:7577-9733 GCF_018294505.1 Triticum aestivum | reverse complement strand
GCGGTGCTTCAATGGGGAAACAGAGGGAGAATGAAATTTTCGTAAGTGTTGTATATATAGAAGGCACCTTTAGTACCGGTTGGAGCCACCAACCAGTACTAAAGTCCTGTTTTGGCCAGGCCAAGCGGCGGGAACCGCACCCCCTTTAGTACTGGTTGGTGGCTCCAACCGGTACTAAAGGCCCCCCTTTAGTACCGGTTGGTGCCACGAATCGGTACTAAAGGGGGTGCGCTGGCGCAGGTGCGGTGCGCAAGTTTAGTCCCACCTCGCTAGCCGAGGGGCGACCGCACTGGTTTATAAACCCCCGTGCGGTAGCTCTCTCGAGCTCCTCTCCAAAGCAGGCCTACTGGGCCTACATGTTCTGTGCTGCCATGTTGGCCTACTGGGCCTTTGCGGGCCTGCATCCTGGCCCAATAACAGGTTGGGTTTCTAGTCGTATGCAGGCCGCTCTGGCCTAGTAGGCGGGCTTTTTTTATTTTTTTGCTTTATTTATTTTTGAGTTGTTTTTTTTGTGTATTTAGAGTTTCTTTGTGCGTATTTTTGCTTTAGGTACAAAAAATTACAAACTTTCTGTTAGTGCCCGTAGTTTTCAAATTTGAATAGTTTAAATTTTGAATTATTTGAAATTAGTGTGAATCACTAGTTTGTGAATAACTTAACTTTAAAAATCAGTAAAGGCATGAAAGAATTTGTTTGCACATAAAATTTCTTCGCGTTTCAAATGCCAAAACACATAATTAACTACCCTAACTATTACAGAGATTTCCTTCTGAGTGTGAAACACAGAAGAAAGTGATGATAGTGAAGCCGATCACATCCCAGATCTTTGGGTGTGAAACTTTTTCTTCGCGTGTGTCCCTTTGCGCCGTAACCATGGAAAATCTTCATCATTTAACGGGATGCTCGGGTCAATATTCACTGTGAATGGAGCAATTTCATCAAACTTTTCATAATCTTCTGACTTGTCTGTCTTGTCATCCACTCCCACGATGTTTCTCTTTCCAGAAAGAACTATGTGCCGCTTTGCTTATCGTACGATGCATTCGCTTCATTATCTTTTCTTTTTCTTGGCTTGGTAGACATGTCCTTCACATAGAAAACATGTGCCACATCATTGGCTAGGACGAATGGTTCGTCTGCATACGCAAGATGACGAATGGTTCGTCTGCATACGCAAGATTGTTGAGATCCACTGTTGTCATTCCGTACTGCGGGTCTTCTGTTACCCCGCCTCGTGTCATATTGACCCATTTGCACCGAAACAAAGGGACCTTCAAACCACGTCGATAGTCAAGTTCCCATATGTCCTGTATATAACCATAATATATTTCCTTTCCCGTCTTGGTTTCTGCATCAAAGCGGACACCACTGTTTTGGTTGGTGCTCTTCTTATCTTGGGCGATCGTGTAAAATGTATTACCATTTATCTCGTACCCTTTGAAAGTCATTATATTCGAAGATGGTAACTGGGACAGCAAGTACAGGTCATCTTCAATAGAGGTGTCATGCATGGTACGTGTCTGCAACCAGCTGGCGAAACTCCTGGTTTGTTCATGTGTAATCCAGTCATCAGACCGCTCCAGGTGTTTGGAGCGTAGCAAATTCTTGTGTTCATCCATATACAGAGCCACCAAGGCGGAATTCTGTAGAACTGTGTAGTGTGCTTCAGTGAGAGAATGTCCGTCCATACATATTATTTGTTCCCCTCCTAGCGTGCCTTTTCCATCCAGTCTGCCCTTATGCCGCGATTCAGGAACACTAATCGGCTTAAGGTCAGGAATAAAGTCAATACAAAACTCAATGACCTCCTCATTTTGACGGCCCTTGGAGATGCTTCCTTCTGGCCTAGCACGGTTATGAACATATTTCTTTAAGACTCCCATGAACCTCTCAAAGGGGAACATATTGTGTAGAAATACAGGACCCAAAACGTTAATCTCTTCGCATAGGTGAACTAGGACGTGCGTCATGATGTTGAAGAAGGATGGTGGGAACACCAACTCGAAACTGACAAGACATTGCACCAAATCATTCTCTAACCTTGGTATGATTTTTGGATCGATTACCTTCTGAGAGATTGCATTGAGAAATGCACATAGCTTCACAATGGCTAATCGAACGTTTTCCGGTAGAAGCCCCCTCAATGCAACCGGAAG
>NW_025225121.1:3431-4141 GCF_018294505.1 Triticum aestivum | reverse complement strand
TACTCCAACTCTTGCCGTTTCCGGTGCTAAGTTATATTTATTTCCTTGGGTTCGGGTTTTGTCTCCGTGTGTTGTTGTCATTGTCATGCTTCTCATATCATGTCATCATGTGCATTGCATTTGCATACGTGTTCGTCACATGCATTCGAGCATTTTCCCCGTTGTCCGTTTTGCATTCCGGTGCTTCGTTCTCCTCCGGTGGCCATTTCTAGATTTCTTTCATGTGTGGGGATTAAACATTTCCAGATTGGTCCGAGCCTTGCCAAGCGGCCTTGGTTTACTACCGGTAGACCGCCTGTCAAGTTTCGTATCATTTGGACTTCGTTTGATACTCCAACGGTTAACCGAGGGACCGAAAAGGCCTCGTGTGTGTTGCAGCCCAACACCCCTCCAATTTGGCCCAAAACCCACCTAACTCTGCTCCATCATCTAGAGCGTTCGATCACGATCGCGTGGCCGAAAACCACACCTCATTTGGACTCTCCTAGCTCCCCCTATGGCTATAAATAGATCCCCTTCGTTTTCGTATCTCCTTCCTCCTCGAAACCCTAAAAATCGCTCCCGCCGTCTCCGGACATGTCCGCCGTCCGCCAGACGTCTTTGTGCCGCCACCTGCAGCCAATGGGCGCGTGACACATCACCACCGCCGCCGCCACTCCCGCCGGCCCGCCCAGGCCTGAGGCGGGCCCTCTCCCACGCCATCCGGGCCG
>NW_025225121.1:0-1964 GCF_018294505.1 Triticum aestivum | reverse complement strand
CTTTTCAATTTTTCTTTCAAGTACTCGTTTTCTCTTTCAACTAAATTTAACCTCTCGACAATAGGGTCGGTTGGAATTTCCGGTTCACATACCTCCTAGAAAAAATTTCTATGTCAACTTGATGGGCATAATTTGTCATAAACACGAAATGCAACTAGGTTTAAAAGAGAATATATATACCACATCTGAATCATAACAAGGACGAGGGCCGACGGGGACGGATATCAAAACCATGGCACTATATGTATAACAAACAACGTACGGGTAAGATAATTATACGAGTAACTATATATCCAAATCACACAAACATCAATTTTTATATAAAATTTCATGAACAAGAGGCTCACCATAAGGTGGTGCCGGCGACGTGACGGTGCGGGCGATCGACGGTGGTTACGACGGAGATTTAGAAGGCAATAAGTAAACCACACCTACATATGCAAACTGAGTGTTATTTTTGACCTCAAATTGCATATAAATCAAATACTAGCACATATATATATATATATCCTCCCAAATTACTAAACTCACAAATTTATCACTATATAAAGCATTGCAAGAGCTAATCTAGCAATGAGAGATGAAAGGACAAAGTTGCTAACCTTTGTGATCATTTGAATGGATGGGGGCCTTCAAATCTTGACAAATTTTGGGCAAAATGTGTGATGAGCTCGAGAGGAAGAGGGGAAGAACAGAGAGGAGAGGGGAAAGGGGAAGAACAGAGTGAGCTCAGGTGGACGAAGGGTTTATGTAGGACGACCTTTAGTACCGGTTCGTGCCAAGAACCGGTACTAAAGGGGCTGGAGGGGCCCCAGTCTGACAACATCCTGCCACCACTCTCATTAGTACCGGTTCGTGGCACGAACCGGTGCTAAAGGTTCGCCACGAACCGGTACTAATCAAAGCGGCCCGGCTAGCCGTTGGAACCGGCACTAATGTATACATTAGTGCTGGCTCAAATACAAACCGGCACTAATGTGCTTCACGTTTGACCCTTTTTCTACTAGTGCTCGGTTAGGAGTTCTAGCACTACACGGACACGTAGTCGAGACGTACACGGTGTCATGATTATTCCTTACATTCACCCCCCTAAGCTTGACATCCTCGTTTCGGCCTGGATCCCAAGTGCGACTACTACTATTCATAGTCATAATCTTTGGCATTGCGTTTGCCATTTTTCGTAGCATTTCAGGGACCGTCTTTGCTGCCATCAGCTCGTCTGTGGCTTGACGGCAGCGCTCCTCTTTGACCGCGTCTTCAATCTTCACCTGTTTTTCAGTGCTTGAAAGACTGCCTTTCGCATCCGTGAGGGGACATCCTTTGAACCCGAGCGAGACCAAACTTCGGTCTAACTTTGAGTTCCAAGCTCTTGGCGCTTGCTTCAGCCGGTAAAGTGCTTTCTTGAGCTCGTAAACTGTAACACCCCGGATGTAACTTTCCCAATTTATACTCCAACTCTTGCCGTTTCCGGTGCTAAGTTATATTTATTTCCTTGGGTTCGGGTTTTGTCTCCGTGTGTTGTTGTCATTGTCATGCTTCTCATATCATGTCATCATGTGCATTGCATTTGCATACGTGTTCGTCACATGCATTCGAGCATTTTCCCCGTTGTCCGTTTTGCATTCCGGTGCTTCGTTCTCCTCCGGTGGCCATTTCTAGATTTCTTTCATGTGTGGGGATTAAACATTTCCAGATTGGTCCGAGCCTTGCCAAGCGGCCTTGGTTTACTACCGGTAGACCGCCTGTCAAGTTTCGTATCATTTGGACTTCGTTTGATACTCCAACGGTTAACCGAGGGACCGAAAAGGCCTCGTGTGTGTTGCAGCCCAACACCCCTCCAATTTGGCCCAAAACCCACCTAACTCTGCTCCATCATCTAGAGCGTTCGATCACGATCGCGTGGCCGAAAACCACACCTCATTTGGACTCTCCTAGCTCCCCCTATGGCTATAAATAGATCCCCT
>NW_025225120.1:0-3443 GCF_018294505.1 Triticum aestivum | reverse complement strand
GACTTATATTTAGGACGGAGGGAGTATACTATATTATATTTAATGGAGGGTAGTGCCCTAACCAAACTTGTGAGGCGACTCCACCATATCCATGACTGGGCCGAAGTAATCCGCATAGATGATCCTGACGTTCCGGTGCTTAGCCTGGAGTTTGGACAAGGCAGCCTGCAGCAGCGAGTTGTGGTACATCCCCAGCTCGTTGTAAGCTTTTAGACAACCAGTTTTGGAGTCGTATGCTGCTGGTGAGGCGTCGTCGAACTTGGTCAGAATCGGCGGTGAGCATCTTGATGGGATCACACCCGGAACCACCAGGCTCCTCGCGCCATGCTTGGTGATCAGCCTCTGTTGATCACATCAGCAATCTATTTAGCATGCAAGCTTGGTTCAATATATATGCATACGTGATGCATACACATGATTGCTTGATGGAATTACCTCGATGGCCATGGATATGGTTGCCACGATATCTGGAACGAAGGACCTGACTTCCTGTACCGTTTTCTTTTGGAAAGAGAAGTGATAGTCGTTGACGCCAAACTCTCCCACGAAGAAGAGGGAACTACCAAAGAATTCCTTGCACTCTGCATGCATGATCACGCGAGTTCCCATCAGACGTTCACTTGGATAATGATGCCCGCGTATGAATACATTACATCGGTCTGTGCGGCACAAGGAGGGCTTCATGGACTCGAACCACTCGAGCTGCACGCCTAAGCTGGTGTTGAGCGGGAACTTGCTGGGTGCACCGGGGATACCTTGATGGCGGCAGCAACGGCGAAATTGGCACCTTGATGGAAGCTGCCGTTGTGCACCTGGGTGGCCGGCACATATGGCAAGCCCAAGTTTTCAGCTACAACCAATATCCGAAAAAATACATTAAACACATTGACAAATTAATCTAGCTTCTGGCTAGGAGTAGGCCTACGCTATTAGTACTATGTACGTACCAATGAAGTCGATGATGAGCCGGCCATCGCAGTCTCGTCCACTGGGGCGGCCAAAGAAGGTGCTGCCATACGGAGGTCGTGTGACGGGATTGAAGATGGAGAACCGCTCAAAGATGACAGGGCCTTTGCCGGTGTCGGCTAAGGAGTCGCCGAAGCTAAATTTGTAATGCCGAGCACCGGAGGGTGACGAGATCACCGGCATGGGGGGCGAGAGTTGGAGGATGAGGAAAATCGCACATAGGAGCGTATGCATCTTGAACATGAAAAATAGCACAGAAGTGGTAGGACATGCCACCAGTTCCGAACAGCCATATATAATCACACGACCCAATGCCCAACAATGATTGATTAGTGTACTGAAACATTAGTGTAGCATTTGGAGCTCTTTTAAGATACTTGTAATAAACCACGATATCTTGGAATAAACCACGATGTGTGCGAGCACGGATTGGACCGGAATAACATTAGTGTAGCATTTGGAGCCCAACAATGATTGATTAGTGTAATCTTACCTCACGGGTGAAGTCCTCCTTTTCAAAAAAAAAAAATCTTACCTCACTGGTGGTATCTTGGAATAGACCACGACGTGTGCGAGCACGGATTGGACCGGAAGCTAACATAGAGGAGTGGTATAAGTTTAGATTAGCTCTAAACTACTACGGATATACATGTATCCCGGGCCCTGTTATAGTACAACCTGAAAAAATATAAAAAACCGTGTGCATACTAGTTTACCTGTGCGATCTCGCCCGAATAGACCTTTGTAACTGAATATAAGATGTTTTTTGACACTACTAGTGTCAAAAAACATCTTATATTAAGTTATGGAGGGAGTATTTGTATATGTGCATGTCGGTCTCCCATCGACCTGGCTGTTGGGAAAGTAATCGAGCAACCACATGTGTGTATTGTTGAATAGTACTCGATAGCACTGCACCATCGAGGTCACGGCCTATGCGTGTTTTTGGGTCAGCCCAGGTGGGAACGACGGGAAAGTAATGTGAGCAAACGCACTACCGGACTCGCGGGCTATGCCTACGGCCACGGGCCGTCAGCATAGGCCCCTAGGCCGTCGGTATAGATATATGCCTACGGCTGCCGTCGGCATAGCCCCGTCGGCGTAGATGTCGTCAGCGTAGTCTTGTCAGACCGTTGGCATAGTATAGCCGTCGGCATAGGGGCCTATGCCGACGTCCTGACGTCAGCCGTCGGCATAGTATAGCCGTCAGCAGTGTTTTTCGTCTGACGGCAACGGACGGCGCCGTCAAAAGCGCTGACGAATCACGCAATGCCACGTGGCAGGGCTATGCCTACAGCAAAGCCGTAGGCATAGATGAATCTATGCCGACGGCTTTGCCGTCGGCATATCTCTGCCATGTGGCAGCTCCTGGTTTCTCCTGGCAGCAGGGCTATGCCTACGGCAAAGCCGTCGGCATAGATTTTCATATATGCCTACGGCTTTGCTGTAGGCATAGATGTGCCACGTGGCAAGCCCTGGTAACTCCTGGGCGTATATATGCCGACGGCTTTGCCGTAGGCATAGTTTTTTTTTCCCTGTTTTCTCTTTTCCAATTCATTTGACAGCATTTCAAAACAGAACAATATGAAATTATGCAGAAATATGACAATTCATCATGTAAACATACTCAAGTTCATCTAAACATACTCAAGTTCACCATCATCATCTAAACATACTCAAGTTCACCATCATCATCTAAACATACTCAAGTTCATCACATCATCTAAAGATCATCACCGGCGGAAGTTCATGAACATAAAAGTAGTGCAAGACATGAAACATGATAAAAGTAGGAATATGAAAGGCATGGCACGATGGCCACATGCACGGAATCATCAAGCAAGAGCACCTCCGCCAAAACCACCACCTCCGCCATAACCACCACCACCTCCGCCAAAAGCACCACCTCCGCCAAAACCACCACCACCACCTCTGCCAAAACCGCCATCGCGACCACCACCACTCTGCCAGATCGGAGTGACTGGGGTCGACGGAGCAGGAGTCGAGCCACCGGTCCCCTACATGTTTCAGAAAAGATTCTAACGGTAAATATGATATGATAGTGTTTCATGAACGAGAACTAGTTTGCTAGTAGTTAGGCAAATGTACTAACCGGACCATCACTGCCTAGTGCCACCCATTCATCGAACGTGGGCACGTGTGGGGGTTCTCCCGCAGGTGGTGGTGGGGGTCCCATTTGTGGTGGATCCGTGCGGTTAGTCCAAGACGCCAACATAGCCTGAATGTTAGTTAAACAAGCAAACTAGAAGATCAGAAGGAATGAAAGTGCAAAAATTTAGCTTGGTTTTAAGAGGGCAAAACTAACCGTCATCATCTGACGGTTGTAATCATCGTTTGCCTTCACTCGTTTCAAGTACTCCCGCACCTCGAGATTCCTATGCTCGACAAACTCCTTATATGCCTACATAATTTAGGTTGTTTCTAAGTGAGCAATGCTGAAAATAAACTGAGAATGC